>NC_074696.1:7891971-7921971 GCF_029448725.1 Salvelinus fontinalis
GGTTGCCTCTGCTCTCCTAACTGCCTCCAGCTGTTCCCATGGGAGGCGATCTCTTCCAGCCAGGATCTCCTCCCATGTGTAGCAACCATTTCCGTCTAAAACTTCCTCCCATGTCCATTCCTCCTTCTTGCGCTGTTGCTGCTGCCCGTTAACCCGCTGCTTGATCCTTCGTTGGTGGGTGATTCTGTAACGATCGTCTATAGGTGATTGAGCAGACCAATAGGCAGCGGGTGCTGAATACATAATGAATTTATTAAATCAAGACGACGAACACGAAGAACACTTGATAACTACAAAACAAATAACGATGTGAACAAACCTGAACTAGAGAACATATAACATGAACGCACGAACAGGAAGGAACACACGAAAATGAATGAAAGAACGAAACGAAACAGTACCGTGTGGTGCGACATACACAGACACAGCAACAATCACCCACAAACAAACAGTGAGAACAGCCTACCTTAATATGGTTCTCAATCAGAGGAAACGTCAAACACCTGCCTCTAATTGAGAACCAGATCAGTCAACACATTTAACCCAACATAGAAACACATAACATAGATTGCCCACCCCAACTCACGCCCTGACCAACTAAACACATACAAAAACAACAGAAAACAGGTCAGGAACGTGACAGACAGTATATGTATAGAAAAGGTGTGTACAGTAGTAGTTATATAGGATGGGCCTTGACTACAATACAGAATATATACTGAGTGTATAAAACATTAAGAACACCTGCTCTTTTCATGACATAGACTGACCAGGTGAATCCAAATATGATCCCTTGTTGATGTCACCTGTTAAATCCACTTCAATCAGTGTAGATGAAAGTGGAGGAGATGGGTTACTAAAGAAGGATTTTAAGCCTTGAGACAATTGAGACATGGATGGTTTATGTGTGCCATTCAGAGGGTGAATGGTAAAGACAAAAGATTTAAGTGCCTTTTAAACGGGGTATGATTGTAGGTACCAGGCGCACAGGTTTGTGTGTCCCAAAATATATATTTTTTACCTCAAATTAGTCCATTCGGAAGTTGGGGGCCAACTCAATATTAGGAAGGTGTTCCTACTGTTTTGTACAATCAGTCTATACATATGAAGTGGGTAAAACAGTATATAAAAAAAATATTAAAGTGACCAGTGTTCCTTGTCTGTAGGCAGCAGTCTCTAAGGTGCAAGGTTGAGTAACATTATTAAAGTGACCAGTGTTCCTTGTCTGTAGGCAGCAGTCTCTAAGGTGCAGGGTTGAGTAACCAGGTGGTAGCCGTCTAGTAACAGTGACTAAAGTTCAGGGCAGGGTATTGGGGTGGAGGCCTGCTGGTGGTGACTATGTATCAGTCTGACGGCCTTGAGATAGAACCTGTCTTTTAGTCTCTCAGTCTTTTGTTGCACCTGATGTGTTGGTATGATCGCCCCACCACCCTCTGGAGTGCCCTGATGTTGCACCTGATGTGTTGGGATGATCGCCCCCACCACCCTCTGGAGTGCCCTGATGTTGCACCTGATGTGTTGGGATGATCGCCCCCACCACCCTCTGGAGTGCCCTGATGTTGCACCTGATGTGTTGGGATGATCGCCCCCACCACCCTCTGGAGTGCCCTGATGTTGCGGATGGTGCAGTTGCCGTACCAGGTGGTGATACTGGCCGAAAGGATGCTCTCAGTGGTGCATCTGTAGAAGTTGGTGAGGGCCTTATGGGTCAAACCGAATTTCTTCAAACTCCTGAGGTTGTTTCACCTTCTTCAACACACTGTCTGTGTGGAAGAGCCATTTTGGGTTGTCAGTGATGTGTACACTGAGGAACTTGAAGGTTTTCAACCTCTCCACTGCGTCCCTGTCAATGTGGACAAGGGTGTGCGCCCTCTGCTGTCTCCACGATCAGCTCCTTTGTTTTGTTGGCATTGAGGGAGAGGTTATTTTCCTGGCACTATTCCGCCTGGGCCCTCACCTCCTACCTGTAGGCTGTATTGTCGCGGTTGGTAATCAAGCCTACCGCTGTCTACTGCAAATTTGATGATTGAGTTGGAGACGTATCTGGCCATGCAGTCATGGGTGAACAGGGAGTACAGGATGGGCTGAGCATGCCCCCTTGTGGGGCCCCCATGTTGAGGATCAGTGACTGTAGACTGTAGTGTTGAGGATCAGTGACTATAGACTGTAGTGTTGAGGATCAGTGACTGTAGACTGTAGTGTTGAGGATCAGTGATTATAGACTATAGACTGTAGTGTTGAGGATCAGTGACTATAGACTGTAGTGTTGAGGATCAGTGACTGTAGACTGTAGTGTTGAGGATCAGTGATTATAGACTATAGACTGTAGTGTTGAGGATCAGTGACTGTAGACTGTAGTGTTGAGGATCAGTGACTGTAGACTGTAATGTTGAGGATCAGTGACTGGAGACTGTAGTGTTGAGGATCAGTGACTATAGACTGTAGACTGTAGTGTTGAGGATCAGTGACTGTAGACTGTAGTGTTGAGGATCAGTGACTGTAGACTGTAGTGTTGAGGATCAGTGACTGTAGACTGTAGTGTTGAGGATCAGTGACTATAGACTGTAGTGTTGAGGATCAGTGACTGTAGACTGTAGTGTTGAGGATCAGTGACTATAGACTGTAATGTTGAGGATCAGTGACTGTAGACTGTAGTGTTGAGGATCAGTGATTATAGACTGTAGACTGTAGTGTTGAGGATCAGTGACTGTAGACTGTAGTGTTGAGGATCAGTGACTATAGACTGTAGACTGTAGTGTTGAGGATCAGTGACTGTAGACTGTAGTGTTGAGGATCAGTGACTGTAGACTGTAATGTTGAGGATCAGTGACTGTAGACTGTAGTGTTGAGGATCAGTGACTGTAGACTGTAGTGTTGAGGATCAGTGACTATAGACTGTAGTGTTGAGGATCAGTGACTATAGACTGTAGTGTTGAGGATCAGTGACTATAGACTGTAGTGTTGAGGATCAGTGACTATAGACTGTAGTGTTGAGGATCAGTGACTGTAGACTGTAGTGTTGAGGATCAGTGACTATAGACTGTAGTGTTGAGGATCAGTGACTATAGACTGTAGTGTTGAGGATCAGTGACTGTAGACTGTAGTGTTGAGGATCAGTGACTGTAGACTGTAGTGTTGAGGATCAGTGACTGGAGACTGTAATGTTGAGGATCAGTGACTATAGACTGTAGTGTTGAGGATCAGTGACTGTAGACTGTAGTGTTGAGGATCAGTGACTGTAGACTGTAGTGTTGAGGATCAGTGACTGGAGACTGTAATGTTGAGGATCAGTAACTGGAGACTGTAGACTGTAGTGTTGAGGATCAGTGATTATAGACTATAGACTGTAGTGTTGAGGATCAGTGACTGTAGACTGTAATGTTGAGGATCAGTGACTGTAGACTGTAGTGTTGAGGATCAGTGACTGTAGACTGTAGTGTTGAGGATCAGTGACTGGAGACTGTAGACTGTAGTGTTGAGGATCAGTGACTGTAGACTGTAATGTTGAGGATCAGTGACTGTAGACTGTAGTGTTGAGGATCAGTGACTGTAGACTGTAGTGTTGAGGATCAGTGACTGGAGACTGTAGACTGTAGTGTTGAGGATCAGTGACTGTAGACTGTAATGTTGAGGATCAGTGACTGTAGACTGTAATGTTGAGGATCAGTGACTGTAGACTGTAGTGTTGAGGATCAGTGACTATAGACTGTAATGTTGAGGATCAGTGACTGTAGACTGTAGTGTTGAGGATCAGTGATTATAGACTGTAGACTGTAGTGTTGAGGATCAGTGACTGTAGACTGTAGTGTTGAGGATCAGTGACTGGAGACTGTAGACTGTAGTGTTGAGGATCAGTGACTGTAGACTGTAGTGTTGAGGATCAGTGACTGTAGACTGTAGTGTTGAGGATCAGTGACTATAGACTGTAGACTGTAGTGTTGAGGATCAGTGACTGTAGACTGTAGTGTTGAGGATCAGTGACTGTAGACTGTAGTGTTGAGGATCAGTGACTGTAGACTGTAGACTGTAGTGTTGAGGATCAGTGACTATAGACTGGAGACTGTAGTGTTGAGGATCAGTGACTGGAGATTACAGACAGTGTAATAGGTCAGCCAACCCGGATCTTTACCCAGTGTGTTCTAATAGATCAGCCAACCAGTGAGCTCTAATAGATCAGCCAACCAGTGTGTTCCAATAGCTCAGCCAACCAGTGAGCTCTAGTAGATCAGCCAACCAGTGAGATCTATTAGATCAGCCAACCAGTGAGCTCTAATAGATCAGCCAACCAGTGAGTTCTAATATATCAGCCAACAAGTGAGATCTAGTAGATCAGCCAACCAGTGAGTTCTAATATATCAGCCAACAAGTGAGATCTAGTAGATCAGCCAACCAGTGAGTTCTAATATATCAGCCAACCAGTGAGTTCTAATATATCAGCCAACAAGTGAGATCTAGTAGATCAGCCAACCAGTGAGCTCTAATATATCAGCCAACAAGTGAGATCTAATAGATCAGCCAACAAGTGAGATCTAGTAGATCAGCCAACCAGTGAGCTCTAATATATCAGCCAACAAGTGAGATCTAATATATCAGCCAACAAGTGAGATCTAGTAGATCAGCCAACCAGTGAGCTCTAATATATCAGCCAACAAGTGAGTTCTAATATATCAGCCAACAAGTGAGATCTAGTAGATCAGCCAACCAGTGAGCTCTAATATATCAGCCAACAAGTGAGATCTAATAGATCAGCCAACCAGTGAGTTCTAATAGATCAGCCAACCAGTGAGCTTTAATAGATCAGCCAACCAGTGAGTTCTAATAGATCAGCCAACCAGTGAGCTTTAATAGATCAGCCAACCAGTGAGTTCTAATAGATCAGCCAACCAGTGAGCTTTAATAGATCAGCCAACCAGTGAGCTTTAATAGATCAGCCAACCAGTGAGCTTTAATAGATCAGCCAACCAGTGAGCTTTAATAGATCAGCCAACCAGTGAGCTTTAATAGATCAGCCAACCAGTGAGCTTTAATAGATCAGCCAACCAGTGAGTTCTAATAGATCAGCCAACCAGTGAGCTTTAATAGATCAGCCAACCAGTGAGCTTTAATAGATCAGCCAACCAGTGAGCTTTAATAGATCAGCCAACCAGTGAGCTTTAATAGATCAGCCAACCAGTGAGCTTTAATAGATCAGCCAACCAGTGAGCTTTAATAGATCAGCCAACCAGTGAGCTTTAATAGATCAGCCAACCAGTGAGTTCTAATAGATCAGCCAACCAGTGAGCTTTAATAGATCAGCCAACCAGTGAGCTTTAATAGATCAGCCAACCAGTGAGCTTTAATAGATCAGCCAACCAGTGAGCTTTAATAGATTAGCCAACCAGTGAGTTCTAATAGATCAGCCAACCAGTGAGTTCTAATAGATCAGCCAACCAGTGAGTTCTAATAGATCAGCCAACCAGTGAGTTCTAATAGATCAGCCAACCAGTGAGCTCTAATAGATCAGCCAACCAGTGAGTTCTAATAGATCAGCCAACCAGTGAGTTCTAATAGATCAGCCAACCAGTGAGCTTTAATAGATTAGCCAACCAGTGTGTTTCTGGTAAATAAAGGATAGACTGTGTAGACAGCTACAGATAAAACACAACACACTGACCTCACTGTTGCTGTGTTTGCTACTGCGTCTAACACACAGACGATGTGTTATACAGAGCTTTCACTTTCAACCAATGAGACTAGACTTTATGTTGCGTATAGACAGTCTATAGTTCAGTCTCAGGAGATACTCAATGAGACTAGACTTTATGTTGCGTATAGACAGTCTATAGTTCAGTCTCAGGAGATAATCAATGATATCGTCTGTTCTGGTCGATTTTAGTTTAACGATCTAGGATATTATTCAGAGGCGTGTTTGGTTTTTTCCAATACGATTTAATATGTAAACGCCATTGAAGTCAAAATTAGTTTCTGAGTAAAAAAGTATATTAAGGACTGGCTTTCCAAACACAGTTTTTCACTGGACTAAAAGCATGGAAAATGTTTTTGGGGGTCCAGGTCTAGTCGTAATCTATGTCCAGAAAACAGGCCCTTAGAGATGAATCTGCTTTCTCTAACCACAGCCAACTCACATGCATTTTTTTATTTTACCTTCATTTAACTAGACATGTCAGTTAAGAACAAATTCTTATTTTCAATGACGGCCTTAGGAACGGTGGGTTAACTGCCTTGTTCAGGGTCAGAACGACAGATTTGTACCTTGGCAGCTCGGGGATTTGAACTTGCAACCTTTCGGTTCCTAGTCCAACGCTCTAACTAATAGGCTACCCTGCTACCCGCATGTATATACTGTACTCTATATCATCTACTGCATCTTGCCATCTTTATGTAATACATGTATCACTAGCCACTTTAAACTATGCCACTTTATGTTTACATACCCTACATTACTCATCTCATATGTATAGACTGTACACTATACCATCTACTGCATCTTGCCTATGCCGTTCTGTACCATCACTCATTCATATATCTTTATGTACATATTCTTTATCCCTTTACACTTGTGTGTATAAGGTAGTAGTTGTGGAATTGTTAGGTTAGATTACTTGTTGGTTATTACTGCATTGTCGGAACTAGAAGCACAAGCATTTCGCTACACTCGCATTAACATCTGCTAACCATGTGTATGTGACAAATAAAATTTGATTTGATTTGAAGTAACACTCATTATGCGGTCCAGCCCAAGACCCCGGCCTGGCTTTAATTATTCATTTTAAGTACATTTTTTTTTATCTGCGTCCAACTGGAATCTACGCAACCGGCTATACACTCGTATCCCCCAGAGACCGGCTCCTACATAAAACATCCTCCATTCAGGCTGTGTCTACCTTTAATGGCGCTGGAAATAAAACTGAAAAAAAAGATGCTTACTGTCATAATTAAACACCTTTCCTGGCTAATGCTACAGTACTTCCTGATGTTCAGCCAATCAGGTTGGATCAGTCAGTTGTTTACCCCCTTTAGCCGAACGAAATTTGCAACTTCAGGAAGTAGCGGAATTCTTCCGCTGTTCTATGTCCGCTACGTACTTCCGTCTGAGACTGACATCGTTGACGTCAAAACGAGGGGTTGTCGTAACAACACAAAGTCATCAGCGAATGGTATCGTCTCCAACCAATAAGAGTATCAAAACTAATGACACATTTTCCAACCGAGGGCTGCGGCGATCATAACACGTATTGGATGTAGACTTGTTCAATTTAGCGGACAAGATATGCTTATAAATTCCATGTCATCATTTTAGATTAGGTGATTTTAAAGCCGTATTCTCTGACGTGACAACAATCATCTCACAACCATCTGAATCATTACCATGGCAACGACAACACGTCGATGCGGACTAAACAGGAGATTTCTAGATAGAAGGCTGGGCAGTTGGGTGGTGAGCTGGCAGTATTCACCCCCCCCCCTCCCCTCACAACAAAGGAAGAGCTATGTATTGGTCTGGATGACTTGCAGTTCTGCCGCCCATGGGGGTTTTCTAGAAAGAAACTCTTCTGTAACATTGTCTGAACCCGCGAAGCCATGACGCCCAGGTATGGACAAGCACAGCCCAGTCACCTGCCTGCCTGCCTCTCTGTCACTCTTGCATATCTCGATTCAATTTCAATTTAAGGGACTTTATTGGCATGGGAAACAATATGTTAACGTTGCCAAAGCAAGTGCAGTAGATAAAAAAACAAAAGTGAAACAAAACAAGAAAAACTTACAGTGAACATTACACATACAAAAGTTCCAAAAATAATACAAACATTTAAAATGTCATATTACGTCTATATACAGTGTTGTAATGATAAAGTACGAAAGGGAAAATAAATAAACATAAATATGGGTTGTATTTACAATGGTGTTTGTTCTTCACTGGTTGACCTTTTGTTGTGACAACAGGTCACACATCTTCCTGCTGTGATGGCACACTGTGGTATTTTTTATCAAAATTGGATTTGTTTTCAAATTTCTTGTGGGTCTGTGTAATTTGACGGAAATATGTATTTTTAATATGGTCATACATTTGGTAGGAGGTTAGGAAGTGCAGCTCAATTTCCACCTCCTTTGGCTGCCTTTCTCATTAGCAAGGCTATGCTCTCTCTCTCTCTATCTCTCTATCTCTCCACCCCCTCTCTCTCTCTCCACCCACCTCTCTCTCGCTCATCGCTATTTCTCCATTCATGTATCTCTTTCCACCTCTTCTGACCGCTAGCAATCTCTCGCCATCTCTCGCCATCTCTCTCTCCACTTCTAGCATCTCTCTCTCCACCTCTAGTATCTCTCTCTCCACCTCTAGTATCTCTCTCTCCACCTCTAGCATCTCTCTCTCCACCTCTAGCATCTCTCTCCACCTCTAGCATCTCTCTCCACCTCTAGCATCTCTCTCTCCACCTCTAGCATCTCTCTCTCCACCTCTAGCATCTCTCTCTCCACTTCTAGCATCTCTCTCTCCACCTCTAGCATCTCTCTCCACCTCTAGCATCTCTCTCTCCACCTCTAGCATCCCTCTCTCCACCTCTAGCATCTCTCTCTCCACCTCTAGTATCTCTCTCTCCACCTCTAGCATCTCTCTCTCCACCTCTAGCATCTCTCTCTCCACCTCTAGCATCTCTCTCTCTCCACCTCTAGCATCTCTCTCTCTCCACCTCTAGCATCTCTCTCTCCACCTCTAGCATCTCTCTCTCCACCTCTAGCATCTCTCTCTCCACCTCTAGCATCTCTCTCTCCACCTCTAGCATCTCTCTCTCCACCTCTAGCATCTCTCTCTCCACCTCTAGCATCTCTCTCTCCACCTCTAGCATCTCTCTCTCCACCTCTAGCATCTCTCTCTCCACCTCTAGCATCTCTCTCTCCACCTCTAGCATCTCTCTCTCTCCACCTCTAGCATCTCTCTCTCCACCTCTAGCATCTCTCTCTCCACCTCTAGCATCTCTCTCTCCACCTCTAGCATCTCTCTCTCCACCTCTAGCATCTCTCTCTCCACCTCTAGCATCTCTCTCTCCACCTCTAGCATCTCTCTCTCCACCTCTAGCATCTCTCTCTCCACCTCTAGCATCTCTCTCTCCACCTCTAGCATCTCTCTCTCCACCTCTAGCATCTCTCTCTCCACCTCTAGCATCTCTCTCTCTCCACCTCTAGCATCTCTCTCTCCACCTCTAGCATCTCTCTCTCCACCTCTAGCATCTCTCTCTCCACCTCTAGCATCTCTCTCTCCACCTCTAGCATCTCTCTCTCCACCTCTAGCATCTCTCTCTCCACCTCTAGCATCTCTCTCTCCACCTCTAGCATCTCTCTCTTCACCTCTAGCATCTCTCTCTCCACCTCTAGCATCTCTTTCTCTTCACTCGTCATACCGCTCATGTTCACATCTCTTTATTCCTCCCTCCATCCTCTTCGTCCCTCCTCCTCTCTGAGACCATTTCTGTCTATTGCTTTATTCAGTGGCATTGACAGAAGTGGAGTTAATCACCCCCCCCCCCCTTTTAGAACCGCAGCGGTCTCCCACACATCACACCCCCACAGAGTGTACACAGTTAGTAGGTTCTGCCTCTGCTCTCTCTCCCTCACTCCTTATAAGGATAAAATGCATAGAGAGATGCAGAGAGAGGGGACTGTACCAGCTCCAGCAGGCAGGTTAGGGGGTGAGTGAGAGTGAGTGAGTGAGTGAGTGAGTGAGTGAGTGAGTGAGTGAGTGAGTGAGTGAGTGAGTGAGTGAGAGAGAGAGATGAGGTCAGGTGAGAACACGACTGTTCTGAATGGACAGCACCTTGCCAGCAGAACTAGCACTGCAAAAGGGACTGAGACGGACCGTCAGAGGAGAGGAAACAAGAGGAGGAATGACAGAGAGGGAGGGGCTGGAAATGCTTTTATACCACACTATTTATAGCTTGTCTCTGATTGGTTGGGAGGAAACTAGATAGAGCGGGGGAGAGGGAGAGCGAGATATCTTCCTCCTTTATTCACTCGCTCCAACTCATTTGCTGTGTCAACGCAATACCTGCAGTCAGTGACACACACACACCTGCAAGGGTATTCTCACACCAGCAGTGTTTCACAGTTCCAAAAACCTGGGTGCTCCCTCGTTTGTGCGCGTGCGTGTGTCTCTGTGGATGTGTGTGTGTTTTGTTGGCTCAGCTGTACCCTCTCTCTGTCAGTGCAACCACTCCTGTGATGCAGGGAGGCCAATGTTGACTGGGCCAGGTCAGGTGATCATTAAAACAGTTGCAGGGAGGCCAGTGTTGAATGGGCCAGGTCAGGTGATCATTAAAACTGATGCAGAGAGGCCAGTGTTGACTGGGGCAGGTCAGGTGATCATTAAAACTGATGCAGGGAGGCCAGTGTTGACTGGGGCAGGTCAGGTGATCATTAAAACTGATGCAGAGAGGCCAGTGTTGACTGGGCCAGGTCAGGTGATCATTAAAACTGATGCAGGGAGGCCAGTGTTGACTGGGCCAGGTCAGGTGATCATTAAAACTGATGCAGGGAGGCCAGTGTTGACTGGGGCAGGTCAGGTGATCATTAAAACAGTTGCAGGAAGGCCAGTGTTGACTGGGCCAGGTCAGGTGATCATTAAAACTGATGCAGGGAGGCCAGTGTTGACTGGGGCAGGTCTGGTGATCATTAAAACTGTTGCAGGGAGGCCAGTGTTGACTGGGGCAGGTCAGGTGATCATTAAAACTGATGCAGGGAGGCCAGTGTTGACTGGGCCAGGTCAGGTGATCATTAAAACTGATGCAGGGAGGCCAGTGTTGACTGGGCCAGGTCAGGTGATCATTAAAACTGATGCAGGGAGGCCAGTGTTGACTGGGGCAGGTCAGGTGATCATTAAAACAGTTGCAGGAAGGCCAGTGTTGACTGGGCCAGGTCAGGTGATCATTAAAACTGATGCAGGGAGGCCAGTGTTGACTGGGGCAGGTCTGGTGATCATTAAAACTGTTGCAGGGAGGCCAGTGTTGACTGGGGCAGGTCAGGTGATCATTAAAACTGATGCAGAGAGGCCAGTGTTGACTGGGCCAGGTCAGGTGATCATTAAAACTGATGCAGGGAGGCCAGTGTTGACTGGGCCAGGTCAGGTGATCATTAAAACTGATGCAGGGAGGCCAGTGTTGACTGGGCCAGGTCAGGTGATCATTAAAACAGTTGCAGGGAGGCCAGTGTTGACTGGGCCAGGTCAGGTGATGTGTCTTAGTTTGTGTGTTTGTTTCTTGTGTGTGTGTTTTATTTATGTTTGTGTATGTTAATTGAACTACATGTTTCACCACGTGTTCTACCATGTTTCATGAAATGTTTCACTACGTTTTACCATTTTTCACCACATATATATCCTCTCAAGTTCTTGGCTCTTTCCAGAAGAGCTACCTTGTCCTTGAACCTCAGGAAGTTGACCACTATCGGTCTGGGCCTGTCACCTGGGCCTGTCACCTGGGCCGGTGGTGGGTTTTCCAGTCCTATGGGCACGCTCCACCTCAATCTTCCTTTGGTCCATCTTCAATTTCTCAGAGATAATTTTCCTCACTTTGTCCTCAGACTCCTTCCAGGTCTCATGTGGAGATTCTGCAATTCCGTCCACAACCATGTTGTTTCGCCTTGATTGTCCCTCGAGATCTAGACTAGTTAATCTGTCATTGTTATCATGGAGTCACACAGAGAACTGATGTCCTCTCTCAATGACTTACATATTGTTGTCATCTTGCTGTTCTCCTGTTTCAACTCGTTGAGCTGACCCTGGGAGAACTGCAGAATGTTCTTCAGGTCCTGGACCTCTCTGGTCAGGTCGTCCATTCTGTTATTAGTAGAATTCTCGATTATTTGGGCAAAACACTTGAAACTATTTTCTTGTTGTTGTGACAACTGATTCTAGGTCTCTTTTTGTTTGTTTAAAAGATCCTTCACCTGTGATAGAGACACACCACTGTCCTCAACGGCACTTCGGCCGGCTTTGGTCTTTGTCATGGTAGCTAGCAGAGTATGTTAGGCTGTTACTCCTCCCAGTTCCAGATAGGGCAGGTCACGGGGAAGATTGAACACAACAAACAGCAGGTGTATAGACAACCGCTAACCCGGGACAATCCGTGGTCCCAGGCACACTGGCTAACCGCTTCGCGGGCTGCATCCAAGAACCACCTCGCTAGCTTGATGTCCAGTTAGCTAGCAGCTAGGCTAGCTGCGACGTCAAATAGCTCCTCCGAACCAACCTTGGTCGGAAGGATCACTGGAAAGATACAAGCAGTCCCAGCAACTGCATCGCGGGATCCAACATAAGAAGCTAGGTAGCTACCAAGACCATTCAAAATATACTTTTTTTTTTAATTTTATTTTTTTATCCCATTTTCTCCCCAATTTTCGTGGTATCCAATCGCTAGTAATTACTACCTTGTCTCATCGCTACAACTCCCGTACGGGCACAGGAGAGACCAAGGTCGAAAGCCATGCGTCCTCCGAAGCACAACCCAACCAGCCGTACTGCTTCTTAACACAGCGCGCCTCCAACCCGGAAGCCAGCCGCACCAATGTGTCGGAGGAAACACCGTGTACCTGGCCCCCCTTGGTTGGCGCGCACTGCGCCCGGCCCGCCACAGGAGTCGCTGGAGCGCGATGAGACAAGGATATCCCTACCGGCCAAACCCTCCCTAACCCGGACGACGCTATGCCAATTGTGCGTCGCCCCACGGACCTCCCGGTCGCGGCCGGCTGCGACAGAGCCTGGGCGCGAACCCAGAGACTCTGGTGGCGCAGTTAGCGCTGCGATGCAGTGCCCTAGACCACTGCGCCACCCGGGAGGCCCCAAAATATACTTTTAAACAACAAACTTTCCAAAAAAACTCAACTGTGCTCTTCCTCGTTTCGCGTACAACAGGAAGTGGGTTAGGGGAAGGGGGCACAATAGATGTGTGAGTGAGACAGCATGCACAAGCATGCATGTTTGTTTGCAATTGTGTGTGTGTGTGTGTGTGTTTGCCTGCGTGCGTGTGTGTGTGTATGTGTGCACGTATGTGTGTATCAATGGAGGCTGCTGAGGGGAGGACAGCTCATAATAATGGCCGGTACGTAACGAATGGAATGGTTCATTTGATTTATTTGATATCATTCCACCAATTCCAGTCCAGGCAATCCCACGAGTCTATCCTCCCAAATGAAGCTGACACCAACCTCCTGTGTGTGTGTGTGTGTGTGTGTGTGTGTGTGTGTGTGTGTGTGTGTGTGTGTGTGTGTGTGTGTCTGTGTGTTGTAACAACAGTTATCAGTAGAAAACTTCTGCTCTGTTAATCTCTGCCAAGCTGTGGGAGCCTCTTCATTGACTCTAGTAATATAATTTTTCGGTCCCCAGATAGCCACGGGACCTCGGGATTTATTAATGCCAGGAGTCTCAAAAAGATGATCTTGATATATATTGAGTTTGACGATAAGCTGGTGTTCTCTTCGCTGTGCACCTCTGTCTCTCTGTCTCTCTGTCTCTCTGTCTCTCTGTCTCTCTGTCTCTCTGTCTCTCTGTCTCTCTGTCTCTCTGTCTCTCTGTCTCTCTGTCTCTCTGTCTCTCTGTCTCTCTGTCTCTCTGTCTCTCTGTCTCTCTGTCTCTCTGTCTCTCTGTCTCTCTGTCTCTCTGTCTCTCTGTCTCTCTCGCTCTCTCGCTCTCTCGCTCTCTCGCTCTCTCGCTCTCTCGCTCTCTCGCTCTCTCGCTCTCTCGCTCTCTCGCTCTCTCGCTCTCTGTCTCTGTCTCTCTCTCTCTCTCTCTCTCTCTCTCTCTCTCTCTCTCTCTCTCTGTCTCTGTCTCTGTCTCTGTCTCTCTCTCTGTCTCTCTCTCTCTCTCTCTCTCTCTCTCTCTCTCTCTCTCTCTCTCTCTCTCTCTCTCTCTCTCTCTCTCTCTGTCTCTCTCTGTCTCTCTCTGTCTCTGTCTCTGTCTCTGTGTCTTTTCTCCTCTTGTCTTTTTCTCATTCTCTCTTACTTCCTGTATGTCTGTTGTCTTTTCTCTCATGTCACCCCTCTCCTCTGCACACTCCAATGGCGTCCAGTCTAAGCCCACATCCACTACAATAACCTGGTGCTTGGCTGTGAAGCAGCAAGAGGAACTGCCCGTCCTTATATTCAGGCTATGCTCAAACCCTATTAACCCGAGAACTCTGTCTCTTGGCCCTCCCGCCCAATCCAAGCTGAGAACTCTGTCTCTTGGCCCTCCCGCCCAATCCAAGCTGAGAACTCTGTCTCTTGGCCCTCCCGCCCAATCCAAGCTGAGAACTCTGTCTCTTGGCCCTCCCGCCCAATCCAAGCTGAGAACTCTGTCTCTTGGCCCTCCCGCCCAATCCAAGCTGAGAACTCTGTCTCTTGGCCCTCCCGCCCAATCCAAGCTGAGAACTCTGTCTCTTGGCCCTCCAACCCAATCCAAGCTGAGAACTCTGTCTCTTGGCCCTCCCGCCCAATCCAAGCTGAGAACTCTGTCTCTTGGCCCTCCCGCCCAATCCAAGCTGAGAACTCTGTCTCTTGGCCCTCCCGCCCAATCCAAGCTGAGAACTCTGTCTCTTGGCCCTCCCGCCCAATCCAAGCTGAGAACTCTGTCTCTTGGCCCTCCCGCCCAATCCAAGCTGAGAACTATGTCTCTTGGCCCTCCCACCCAATCCAAGCTGAGAACTCTGTCTCTTGGCCGTCCCGCCCAATCCAAGCTGAGAACTCTGTTTCTTGGCCCTCCTGCCCAATCCAAGCTGAGAACTCTGTCTCTTGGCCCTCTTGCCCAATCCAAGCTGAGAACTCTGTCTCTTGGCCCTCCCGCCCAATCCAAGCCAAGCTCTGCTCTGTCCTGACACCCTAATGGTGGAACCAGCTTCCCCTGAAGCCAGGACTTCCAAAACCATCTCAAACCCTACTTCTTTAAAGAGTATCTTAAATAATCAAACAGCACCCCCCCCCAACACTTGTTAACTAACACTCGCACTCGACTCCCCCTTTTTGATATTACTGTAGAGTGACGTTACTGTAGAGTGACGTTACTGTAGAGTGACGTTACTGTAAAGTGACGTTACTGTAGAGTGACGTTACTGTAGAGTGACGTTACTGTAGAGTGACGTTACTGTAGAGTTATATTACTGTAGAGTGATGTTACTGTGGAGTGAAGTTACTGTAGAGTGATATTACTGTAGAGTGACGTTACTGTAGAGTTACGTTACTGTAGAGTGACGTTACTGCAGAGTGATGTTACTGTAGAGTGATGTTACTGTAGAGTGACGTTACTGTAGAGTGACGTTACTGTAGAGTGACGTTACTGTAGAATGATGTTAATGTAGAGTGATGTTGATGTTACTGTAGAATGACGTTACTGTAGAATGACGTTACTGTAGAGTGACGTTACTGTAGAATGATGTTGATGTTACTGTAGAGTGATGTTGATGTTACTGTAGAGTGATGTTGATGTTACTGTAGAGTGATGTTGATGTTACTGTAGAGTGATGTTACTGTAGAGTGATGTTGATGTTACTGTAGAGTGATGTTACTGTAGAGTGATGTTGACTTTACTGTAGAGTGATGTTACTGTAGAGTGATGTTACTGTAGAGTGACGTTACTGTAGAATGATGTTACTGTAGAGTGACGTTACTGTAGAGTGACGTTACTGTAGAGTGATGTTACTGTAGAGTGACGTTACTGTAGAGTAATGTTACTGTAGAGTAATGTTACTGTAAAATGATGTTAATGTAGTGACGTTACTGTAGAGTGATGTTACTGTAGAGTGACGTTACTGTAGAATGATGTTACTGTAGAGTGACGTTACTGTAGAGTGATGTTACTGTAGAGCACATATGTCAGAGTCAAGGCCCGCGGGCCACATCCGGCCCGCGAGAAGGTTTTTTACGGCCCCTGGGATGATCTTGATTTATTATTAGAACCGGCCCGCAGACCGCAGCAAGCCGGCAGCCCGCAGATCTTTTACACGCACCAATACTACATTTCCCACAATGCAACGGTGACGCACCGAGCAGTAGGCTGCTTCATTTCAATATTTATTGGCACAGCAGTCGTCAGCATCACAGTAAAATTAACTTTCAGATACCCATCAAAAATGGCAAAACGGAAGGTGGACACTGAGAACCGGGGGTTTCAAACAAGGTGGGAGTCGGAGTATATGTTCACGGAGGTAGCTGGAAAACCTGTGTGTCTTCTGTGTGGAGAAAGTGTGGCGGTACTGAAAGAGTATAATCTGAGACGACATTATGAAACGAAACACGCGGACAAAAACAAGAATATGGACATGGAACAAAGGCTACAAAAGGCAGAGGAATTAAAACGAGGCCTCAAATCTCGACAGGCTCTGTTCAAAAAAGCCAAATCACAAGGCCAGGCTGCTGTCAAGGCCAGTTTTATTTTGGCAGAAGAGATCGCTAAATCAGCCCGGCCATTTACGGAGGGGGATTTCATCAAAAACTGCATGATTAAAGTTTGTGACGAAGTTTGCCCAGAAAAAAGGCAACTCTTTTTAAATGTGAGTCTGAGCAGAAACACCATTGCCGAGAGAGTAGACCAGTTGTCCATCAATCTAAAAGAGCAGCTTGTGAAAAAGGGAAAAGATTTCATTGCATATTCCTTGGCTGTGGATGAGAGCACCGACATTTCTGACATTGCCCAGTTGTCAATTTTCATCCGCGGAGTGGACTCCAGCCTAAGCGTGACAGAGGAGTTTTTGGCTTTACGTCCTATGCATGGCACAACTACGGGGCATGATTTGTATGAAGAGGTGTCAAGATGTGTAAATGAGATGGAGCTGCCTTGGGAAAAACTCGTGGGTTTGACAACCGACGGAGCACCTGCGATGTGTGGACACAGGAGCGGACTGGTGGCGAAGATACGGGAAAAGATGCAAGAGGAAAACGCGACAGGTGAGCTGACAGCTTATCATTGTATCATACACCAGGAAGCGTTGTGCGGTAAAGCCTTGAAAATGGAGCATGTAATGAGCATCATCACGCGCACAGTTAACTTTATCAGAGCCAAAGGTTTGAATCACCGCCAGTTCAAGGCATTTCTGACGGAGTTAGAAACGGAGCATGGTGATTTGCCTTATCACACAGAGGTGCGATGGCTAAGCCAGGGAAAGGTGCTTCAAAGATGTTTCGAGCTTCGTGAGGAGATTTGTCTGTTCTTGGACAGCAAAGGGAAAGACACAACACAACTCCGAGACGAAATGTTTCTGTGTGAAATGGCTTTTCTGTGTGACATTACGAGTCATCTGAATGCAATGAACTTGCAGCTGCAGGGTCGGGATCATGTCATCTCTGATATGTACAGTACAGTGAAGGCATTTAAAACCAAACTGACTCTGTGGGAGACGCAGATGCGGAAAGAAAATTTGAGCCACTTTCCCAGCTGCCAGACCATGAAAGAGAAGCTCTCTACCAGTGCGTTCCCGAGCGCACAGTTGGCTGATAAAATAGGTATGCTTGCCGCTGACTTTCGACGCCGATTTGCTGACTTTGAAGCACAAAAAAGCAGGTTGGAACTGCTCGGTAACCCATTTGCTGTTGACGTGGAAAGCTCACCACCAAACCTCCAAATGGAGTTGATTGACCTCCAATGCAATGATGCACTGAGGGCAAAATATGCGGCAGTGGGTGCTGCGGAGTTCGCCCGTTTCCTCCCCGACACAATGCCCCAGCTGCGCATCCAGGCTGCTCAAACGTTGTCTATGTTTGGCAGCACATACCTGTGTGAACAACTGTTTTCTTTGATGAACCTGAACAAAACATCACACAGAAGTCGACTTACTGCTGAACACCTCCACTCAATTCTGAGGATTTCCTCAGCTCAGAGCCTTACCCCGAACATTGATGAACTTGTGGAAAAGATGGGACACCACCAAGTATCACCCTCAACCTCAAACAAGTGAACATTACTGTGCAATCACATATTTAGAGTTTTTACTCAGTTCAAGTTTAAAAGTTAAAGTTTAATATTTGTTTTCACTGCATGTTACTTCTCCTTAAACAAAGTGTTGTTTTTGATTAATAGATTTTTGCACTTTATTTTATTGTATTTCAATCCAATTATATTTTAAAAATATTTCAGTTGAGTGGATGATAGAAAATTGCTATTATTGTTTTTTTCTTTGAAGTAAATTTAGCCCACTTTTGCTAAAATAGAAAATATAGGCTACTGATGGTGCCTTGAATACCGGTTTCTTTCATTTAATGTTCATGTTATGGGGATTTTTATATAAAGGAAATTTGTCTTTTGTGTCTGTTGAAAATTAAAGATTACTGACAGAGCCATAAGAAAATATTGCTTTATTTATCTGATCATATTGGAATATATTTGTTAGGTTTTCAGTAGGTTCAATTAGGTTCACTAGACTATATGCGTCATTTAAAATTTTTTCAATGAACATTCGAACAGTCCGGCCCTCGGCTTGTAGCTACATTTTTTATTTGGCCCTCCGTCCATTTGACTTTGACACCCCTGCTGTAGAGTGACGTTACTGTAGAGTGACATTACTGTAGAGTGATGTTACTGTAGAATGATGTTACTGTAGAGTGACATTACTGTAGAGTGATGTTACTGTAGAATGATGTTACTGTAGAGTGACGTTACAGTAGAGTGACGTTACTGTAGAATGATGTTACTGCAGAGTGACGTTATTGTAGTGACGTTACTGTAGAGTGACATTACTGTAGAGTGATGTTACTGTAGAATGATGTTACTGTAGAGTGATGTTACTGTAGAGTGACGTTATTGTAGAATGATGTTACTGTAGAGTGATGTTAATGTAGAGTGATGTTGATGTTACTGTAGAATGACGTTACTGTAGAATGACGTTACTGTAGAGTGACGTTACTATAGAATGATGTTGATGTTACTGTAGAGTGATGTTGATGTTACTGTAGAGTGATGTTGATGTTACTGTAGAGTGATGTTGATGTTACTGTAGAGTGATGTTACTGTAGAGTGATGTTGATGTTACTGTAGAGTGATGTTACTGTAGAGTGATGTTGACGTTACTGTAGAGTGATGTTACTGTAGAGTGATGTTACTGTAGAGTGACGTTACTGTAGAATGATGTTACTGTAGAGTGACGTTACTGTAGAGTGATGTTACTGTAGAGTGATGTTACTGTAGAGTGAAGTTACTGTAGAGTGACGTTACTGTAGAGTGACGTTACTGTAGAGTGACGTTACTGTAGAGTGACGTTACTGCAGAGTGATGTTACTGTAGAGTGATGTTACTGTAGAGTGACGTTACTGTAGAGTGACGTTACTGTAGAGTGACGTTACTGTAGAATGATGTTAATGTAGAGTGATGTTGATGTTACTGTAGAATGACGTTACTGTAGAATGACGTTACTGTAGAGTGACGTTACTGTAGAATGATGTTGATGTTACTGTAGAGTGATGTTGATGTTACTGTAGAGTGATGTTGATGTTACTGTAGAGTGATGTTGATGTTACTGTAGAGTGATGTTACTGTAGAGTGATGTTGATGTTACTGTAGAGTGATGTTACTGTAGAGTGATGTTGACGTTACTGTAGAGTGATATTACTGTAGAGTGATGTTACTGTAGAGTGACGTTACTGTAGAATGATGTTACTGTAGAGTGACGTTACTGTAGAGTGATGTTACTGTAGAGTGACGTTACTGTAGAATGATGTTACTGTAGAGTGATGTTACTGTAAAATGATGTTAATGTAGTGACGTTACTGTAGAGTGATGTTACTGTAGAGTGATGTTACTGTAGAGTGACGTTACTGTAGAATGATGTTACTGTAGAGTGACGTTACTGTAGAGTGATGTTACTGTAGAGTGACGTTACTGTAGAGTGATGTTACTGTAGAATGATGTTACTGTAGAGTGACATTACTGTAGAGTGATGTTACTGTAGAATGATGTTACTGTAGAGTGACGTTACAGTAGAGTGACGTTACTGTAGAATGACGTTACTGCAGAGTGACGTTATTGTAGTGACGTTACTGTAGAGTGACGTTACTGTAGAGTGACGTTACTGTAGAATGATGTTACTGTAGAGTGATGTTACTGTAGAGTGACGTTATTGTAGAATGATGTTACTGTAGAGTGATGTTAATGTAGAGTGATGTTGATGTTACTGTAGAATGACGTTACTGTAGAATGACGTTACTGTAGAGTGACGTTAGTATAGAATGATGTTGATGTTACTGTAGAGTGATGTTGATGTTACTGTAGAGTGATGTTGATGTTACTGTAGAGTGATGTTGATGTTACTGTAGAGTGATGTTACTGTAGAGTGATGTTGATGTTACTGTAGAGTGATGTTACTGTAGAGTGATGTTGACGTTACTGTAGAGTGATGTTACTGTAGAGTGATGTTACTGTAGAGTGATGTTACTGTAGAGTGACGTTACTGTAGAATGATGTTACTGTAGAGTGACGTTACTGTAGAGTGATGTTACTGTAGAGTGATGTTACTGTAGAGTGAAGTTACTGTAGAGTGATATTACTGTAGAGTGACGTTACTGTAGAGTGACTTTACTGTAGAGTGACGTTACTGCAGAGTGATGTTACTGTAGAGTGATGTTACTGTAGAGTGACGTTACTGTAGAGTGATGTTACTGTAGAGTGATGTTACTGTAGAGTGATGTTACTGTAGAGTGACGTTACTGTAGAGTGACGTTACTGTAGAGTGACGTTACTGTAGAGTGACGTTACTGTAGAGTGACGTTACTGTAGAGTGACGTTAATGTAGAGTGATGTTGATGTTACTGTAGAATGACGTTACTGTAGAATGACGTTACTGTAGAGTGACGTTACTGTAGAATGATGTTGATGTTACTGTAGCGTGATGTTGATGTTACTGTAGAGTGATGTTGATGTTACTGTAGAGTGATGTTACTGTAGAGTGATGTTGATGTTACTGTAGAGTGATGTTACTGTAGAGTGATGTTGACGTTACTGTAGAGTGATGTTACTGTAGAGTGATGTTACTGTAGAGTGACGTTACTGTAGAATGATGTTACTGTAGAGTGACGTTACTGTAGAGTGATGTTACTGTAGAGTGACGTTACTGTAGAATGATGTTACTGTAGAGTGATGTTACTGTAGAGTGATGTTAATGTAGTGACGTTACTGTAGAGTGATGTTACTGTAGAGTGACGTTACTGTAGAATGATGTTACTGTAGAGTGACGTTACTGTAGAGTGATGTTACTGTAGAGTGACGTTACTGTAGAGTGACATTACTGTAGAGTGACATTACTGTAGAGTGATGTTACTGTAGAATGATGTTACTGTAGAGTGACATTACTGTAGAGTGATGTTACTGTAGAATGATGTTACTGTAGAGTGACGTTACAGTAGAGTGACGTTACTGTAGAATGATGTTACTGCAGAGTGACGTTATTGTAGTGACGTTACTGTAGAGTGACATTACTGTAGAGTGATGTTACTGTAGAATGATGTTACTGTAGAGTGATGTTACTGTAGAGTGACGTTACTGGAGAGTGATGTTACTGTAGAGTGATGTTACTGTAGAGTGATGTTACTGTAGAGTGATGTTACTGTAGAGTGATGTTACTGTAGAGTGATATTCCTACCATTCACCACATTACAGAGAGAAATCAGGACAAGATTAAGAAGGGATAGAACAAAGAAGACAGGGGAATCTTGCAGCCTCACCCCATCCATCAGTGAACTAAGAGCCTCCGTACTACCCATAATGCAGTGTGTCTGGCTGGTCAGGGCCGCCGTGACGGAATCATGTGACCTCTAATGGACAGTAATAATAAGTTAGAGTAGACTATAGCTATAACTCTCCGTCTCACTTTCTCTCTCTTCTCTCTCTGTCTTTCTTTCTTGCTTTCTTTCCTTTTCCCTTTATCTTTCCTTCTCTCCCGCTATATTCTACAGTATCTCTCTCTCTCTCTCTCTTTATTCTACAGTATCTCTCTCTCTCTCTCTCTTTATTCTACAGTATCTCTCTCTCCCGCTATATTCTACAGTATCTCTCTCTCTCTCTCTCTCTCTCTCTCTCTCTCTCTCTCTCTCTCTCTCTCTCTCTCTCTCTCTCTCTCTCTCTCTCCTCTCTCTCTCTCTCTCTCTCTCTCTCTCTCTCTCTCTCTCTCTCTCTCTCTCTCTCTCTCTCTCTCTCTCTCTCTCTCTCTCTCTCTCTCTCTCTCTCTCTCTCGCTCTCTCTCTCCCTCTCTTGCTTTATTCAACAATATTTCTCGCTCTCTCTATATATATAGGTGACCCATCTGCTCATCTTCACGTCATGGATTTTGTTACCGGCTTTGTTTATTCACACACACGCACGCACGCACGCACGCACGCACGCACGCACGCACGCACGCACGCACGCACGCACGCACGCACGCACGCACGCACGCACGCACACACACACACACACACACACACACACACACACACACACACACACACACACACACACACACACACACACACACACACACACACACACACACACACACACACACACACACACACACACACACACACACTTTTCTTTATACAGTTTACCCCTCCTCTGTCCATCCCTCTCTCTCCATTTCCCTGGGGGATCACTAGCAGATGGAGGAGAGGAAAGAGAGAGAGAGAGAGCTATGCTGCCAGGGGCAACACACACAGACAGGATAATCCAGGATTTGTTTTTAACTGCGATATCACCAAGACACACACACATGAACGAACGCGCACGCACACACACAAACACGCTTACACACAAACACGCTTACACACAAACACGCTTACACACAAACACGCTTACACACAAACACGCTTACACACAAACACGCTTACACACAAACACGCTTACACACAAACACGCTTACACACAAACACGCTCACACACAAACACGCTTACACACAAACACGCTTACACACAAACACGCTTACACACAAACACGCTTACACACAAACACGCTTACACACAAACACGCTTACACACAAACACGCTTACACACAAACACGCTTACACACAAACACGCTTACACACAAACACGCTCACACACAAACACGCTTACACACAAACACGCTTACACACAAACACGCTTACACACAAACACGCTTACACACAAACACGCTTACACACAAACACGCTTACACACAAACACGCTTACACACAAACACGCTCACACACAAACACGCTTACACACAAACACGCTTAAACACAAACACGCTTACACAACAAGCACGCTTACACACAAACACGCTTACACAACAAACACGCTTACACACAAACACGCTTACACACAAACACGCTTACACACAAACACGCTTACACACAAACACGCTTACACACAAACACGCTTACACACAAACACGCTTACACACAAACACGCTTACACACAAACACGCTTACACAACAAGCACGCTTACACACAAACACGCTTACACACAAACACGCTTACACACAAACACGCTTACACAACAAGCACGCTTACACACAAACACGCTCACACACAAACACGCTTACACACAAACACGCTTACACACAAACACGCTTACACAACAAGCACGCTTACACACAAACACGCTTACACACAAACACGCTTACACAACAAACACGCTTACACACAAACACGCTTACACACAAACACGCTTACACACAAACACGCTTACACACAAACACGCTTACACACAAACACGCTTACACACAAACACGCTTACACACAAACACGCTTACACACAAACACGCTTACACAACAAGCACGCTTACACACAAACACGCTTACACACAAACACGCTTACACAACAAGCACGCTTACACACAAACACGCTCACACACCCCATCACGCTCACACACAAACACGCTCACACACAAACACGCTTACACACAAACACGCTTACACAACAAGCACGCTTACACACAAACACGCTTACACACAAACACGCTTACACAACAAACACGCTTACACACAAACACGCTTACACAACAAGCACGCTTACACACAAACACGCTTACACACAAACACGCTTACACAACAAGCACGCTTACACACAAACACGCTCACACACCCCATCACGCTCACACACAAACACGCTCACACACAAACACGCTTACACACAAACACGCTTACACAACAAGCACGCTTACACACAAACACGCTCACACACAAACACGCTTACACACAAACACGCTTACACACAAACACGCTTACACAACAAGCACGCTTACACACAAACACGCTCACACACCCCATCACGCTCACACACAAACACGCTCACACACAAGCAAGCTTACACACAAACACGCTCACACACACACAGACACACACACACACGGTAATCCAGGGACTCTTTTTCACCGGTAGTGTTTAGAGTCAAACTACAAACAGCAGACAGAGGATGCATCGCAAATGACACTCTATTCACTATATAGTGCACTGTGGGTCCTGGTCAAAAGTAGTGCACTATCTAGGGAATAGGGTCTAAAGTAGTGCACTATATAGGGAAAAGGGCTCTGGTCTAAGGTAGTGCACTATATAGGGAACAGGGCTCTGGTATAAAGTAGTGCACTATATAGGGAACAGGGCTCTGGTCTAAAGTAGTGCACTATATAGGCAATAGGGCTCTGGTCTAAAGTAGTGCACTATATAGGGAATAGGTTTCCATTTGGGATGTAACCAGACACTGAAGCTCAGCTGGCTGCCTAGAGGGATCATCTCTCAGGGGGCACATTGGCATCCTTCCCTCCATTCCTTGCTCTATCCCCCCTTCCCTCCATCCCTCACTTTACACCTCCTTCCCTCTACCTCTCACTTTACACCTCCTTCCCTCCATCCCTCACTTTACACCTCCTTCCCTCCATCCTTGCCTCCATCCCTCACTTTACACCTCGTTCCCTCCACCCCTCACTTTACACCTCCTTCCTTATATCCCTCACTTTACACCTCCTTCCCTCGATCCCTCACTATACACCTCCTTCCCTCCACCCCTCACTATACACCTCCTTCCATCCATCCCTCACTTTACACCTCCTTCCCTCCACCCCTCACTTAACACCTCCTTCCCTCCATCCCTCACTTTACACCTCCTTCCCTCCATCCCTCACTTTACACCTCCTTCCCTCCATCCCTCACTTTACACCTCCTTCCCTCCACCCCTCACTTTACACCTCCTTCCCTCCATCCCTCAATTTACACCTCCTTCCCTCCACCCCTCACTTTACACCTCCTTCCCTCCATCCCTCACGTTACACCTCCTTGCCTCCATCCCTCACTTTACACCTCCTTCCCTCCACCCCTCACTTTACACCTCCTTCCCTCCACCCCTCACTTTACACCTCCTTCCCTCCACCCCTCACTTTACACCTCCTTCCCTCCATCCCTCACTTTACACCTCCTTCCCTCCATCCCTCACTTCACACCTCCTTCCCTCCACCCCTCACTTTACACCTCCTTCCCTCCACCCCTCACTTTACACCTCCTTCCCTCCATTTCTCACTTTACACCTCCTTCCCTCCATCCCTCACTTCACACCTCCTTCCCTCCATCCCTCAATTTACACCTCCTTCCCTCCACCCCTCACTTTACACCTCCTTCCCTCCATCCCTCACTTTACACTTCCTTCCCTCCATTCTTGCCTCCATCCTTCACTTTACACCTCCTTCCCTCCATCCCTCAATTTACACCTCCTTCCCTCCATCCCTCACTTTACACCTCCTTCCCTCCACCCCTCACTTTACACCTCCTTCCCTCCATCCTTCCCTCCATCCCTTCCTCTATCCCTCCATTCCTCTATGCATCCTTCTCCCTCCCTTCCTCTATCCCTCCATTCCTCTATGCATCCTTCTCCCTCCCTTCCTCTATCCCTCCCTTCCTCTATCCCTCCCTTCATGACATTTCAGTTCGCTATTTGATATTTGCCGGAGGGTTAAAAACGCTTGAATAATCCTTTATTTACTATTTACCGTCCTTTTCCGTTTCATTAATTATGTATATTTACTGAACACTGGCTCACGTATCTCACATCACGGGTTAATCCTCACTGACTGACAGTCAGTCAGCGAGGGTGGCAGGTAGCCTCGTGGTTAAGGTGTAGAGGCGGCAGGTAGCCTAGTGGTTAGAGCGTTGGACTTGTAACTGAAAGGTTGCAAGATCAAATCCCCAAGTTAAAAATCTGTCGTTCTGCCCCTGAACAAGGCAGTTAACCCACTGTTCCTAGACCAGTTAACCCACTGTTCCTAGACCAGTTAACCCACTGTTCCTAGACCAGTTAATCCACTGTTCCTCCGGTAGGCCGTCGTTGAAAATAAGAGTTTGTTCTTTAACCTACTTGTCTAATTAAATAAATAAAAAACTGTAACATGTTGATCTGGGTTGCCATCTAGTGTCCTAATTTGGCAATTACAGATTTTGTAGAGGGAGTCTACCAATGATGTGTTTAGTAAATAAACAAAAGAAAAAAAAAATCGAATCAAAAAGTAAAATGACATAATACCAATATACAAGGTGTACCGGTACCTAGTCAATGTGCAGGGGTACAGTTAAGTCGAGGTCATTTGTAAAGTGACTATGCGTAGATTATAAACAGCGAGTAGCAGCAGTGTAAAAACAAAGGGGGGGGGGTCAATGTAATTTGTCTGGGTGGCCGGGGTGGGGGGGTCAATGTAATTTGTCTGGGTGGCCGGGGTGGGGGGGGTCAATGTAATTTGTCTGGGTGGCCGGGGGGGGGGGGGGTCAATGTAATGTGTCTGGGTGGCCGGGGGGGGGGGTCAATGTACTTTGTCTGGGTGGCCGGGGGGGGGGTCAATGTAATTTGTCTGGGTGGCCGGGGGGGGGTCAATGTAATGTGTCTGGGTGGCCGGGGGGGGGTCAATGTAATTTGTCTGGGTGGCCGGGGGGGCGTCAATGTAATGTGTCTGGGTGGCCGGGGGGGGGTCAATGTAATTTGTCTGGGTGGCCGGGGGGGCGTCAATGTAATGTGTCTGGGTGGCCGGGGGGGGGTCAATGTAATTTGTCTGGGTGGGTGGGGGGGTCAATGTAATTTGGCTGGGTGGCCGGGGGGGTCAATGTAATTTGTCTGGGTGGACATTTGATTAATTGTTCAGCACTTTTGTTACTTAAGGGTAGAAATTGTTAAGTGACCTTTAAGACCTCGTCTCTGGTTTGGATGACTGGAGTATTTGACCGTTTTTTGGGCCTTCCTCTGACACCGCCTAGTATATAGGTCCTGGATGTCAGGAAGCTTGGCCCCAGTGATGTACTGGGCCATTCACACTACCCTCTGAAGCTCCTTACGTTCAGATGCCGAGCAGTTCCCATACCAGGCGGTGATGCAACCCGTCAGGATGCACTCAATGGTGCAGTTGTAGAACTTTTTGAGGATCTGGGGACCCGTGCCAAATATTTATGATGGTGTTGGAGTTGTGCTTGGCCATGCAGTCATGGGAGAACAGGAAGTACAGGAGAGGGCTTAAGCACGCACACCTGAGGGGCCCCAGTGTTGAGGATCACCGTGGCAAATGTGTTGTTGCCTACCCGTATCACTTCAGGAAGTCCAGGATCCAGTTGCAGAGGGAGGTGTTTAGTCCCAGGGTCCTTAGCTTAGTGATGATCTTTGAGGTCACTATGGTGTTGAATGCTGAGCAGTAGTCAATGAACAGCCTTGTCACATCTGTGTTACTTTTGTCAATGTTGGGAAGGGCAGTGTGGAGTGCGATTGAGATTGCTTTATTTGTGGATCTGTTGTGGCGTTATGCAAATTGGAGTGGGTCAAAGGGTTTCCGGCATGATGGTGTTGATGTGAGCCATGACCAGCCTTTCAAATCACCCCATGGCCTCCAACGTTATCAGGTTTGAAGGTAAGACCTAGATGCAGATGGTGCCGAAGTAACAATATTTATCACTGCAACAGGGGCAGGCAAATGACAGGTCAAGGCAGGCAGGGGTTTATAATCCAGAGTAGTGGGGCAAAGGTACAGGACGGCAGGCAGGCTCAGGGTCAGGGTCAGGCAGAGTGGTCAGGCAGGCAGGCTCAGGGTCAGGGGCAGGCAGAGTGGTCAGGCAGGCAGGCTCAGGGTCAGGGGCAGGCAGAGTGGTCAGGCAGAGAGGGCAGGCAGGCTCAGGGTCAGGCAGAGTGGTCAGGCAGACGGGCTCAGAAACAGGACAGGCAAGTGTCAAAACCAGGAGGGTGATAAAAAGAGAGACTGGGGAAAGTAGGTTGCTGAGACAAAACGCTGGTTGACTTGACAAGACAAGACAAACTGGCAACAGACAAATTGAGAGCACATGTATGAATACACAGGGAATAATGGTGAAGATGGGTGACACCTGGAGGGGGTGGAGACAATCACAAAGACAGGTGAAACAGATCAGGGTGTGACAGACGTGAGTGCTACGGGGCGGTAATCATTTAGGGAGGTTACATTCTTTTTCTTGGGCACATGGACTATGGTGGTCTGCTTGAAACATGTAGGTATTAAAGACTCGGTCAGCGACATGCTGAAAATGTCAGTGAAGACACTTGAAGTTGGTCAGCTCGGAGAACACGTCCTGGTAATCCATCTGGCTCCGCGGCTTTGTGAATATTGACCTGTTTAAAGGTCTTGCTCACATTGGCTACGGAGCGCGTGATCACACAGTCATCCAGAATAGCTGGTGCTCTCATGCATGCTTCAAGCGCCCGGATTAGTGTCCCACTTCTTGAAAGCGGCAGCTCTAGCCTTTAGCTCGATGCGGATGTTGCCTGTAATCCATGGCTTCTGGTTGGGAAATGTACTTCCCGTCACTGTGAGGACGACTTCGACGATGTACTTATTTATGAAGCCGGTGACTGAGATGGTGTACTCCTCAATGCCATTGGATGAATCCCGTAACATATTCCAGTCTGTGCTAGCAAAACAGTCCTGTAGCGTAGCATCTGCATTATCTGAACGCTTCCGTATTGAGCGAGTCACTGGTGCTTCCTGCTTTAGTTTTTGCTTGTAAACAGGAATTAGGAGGATAGAATTATGGTCAGATTTGCCAAATGGAGGGCGAGGGAGAGCTTTGTACATGTCTCTCTGTGGAGTAGAGGTGGTCTAGAGTTTATTTTCTGCATTAATGTCCCCGATCACTTGGAGCGCCGCTTCGGGATGAGCATTTTCTTGTTTGTTTATGCCCTTATACAGCTCGTTGAGTGTGGCCTTAGTGCCAGCATCGGTTTGTAGTGGTAAATAGATGGCTACAAATAATATAGATGAGAACTCTCTTGGTAGATAGTTTGGTCTACAGCTTATCATGAGGTATTCTACCTCAGGTGAGCAATACCTCAAGACTTCTTTAATATTAGATATCGCGCACCAGCAGTTAATGACAAATACACACACACCCCCCGCCTCTCGTCTTACCAGACGTAGCTGCTCTGTCCTACTGACGCACGGAGAAGCCAGCCAGCTATATATTTTCCGTGTTGTTGTTCAGCCACGTCTCGATGAAACATAAGATATCACCGTTATTTAATGTCTCGTTGGTAGGATAGTTTTACCTGTAGATCGTCCAGTTTGTTTTCCAATGACCTGCTCGTCTACACATTTTTACAAGACACCCAGCCCTCCTCCCTCTTTTTTCTCAGTATTTTCTTCACGTTGGAGATTTGGGCCTTGTCTTGACAAAGCAGTATAGCCTTCATGTCGGACTCATTAAAGACAAAATCTTTGTTCAGTTCAAGGTGAGTAATCGCTGTTCTGATGTCCAGAAGCTCTTTTCAGTCATAAGAGACGGTAGCAGCAACATTATGTACAAAATGAGTTACAAACAATGCTAAAAACAACAATAACAATATAGGACAGTTGGTTAGAAGCCCGTAAAACAGCAGCCACCCCCTCCGGCACCATTATATGATGTTATGTATGTACTGGCCAATGAGAGGCTTTGATGCCACCGGCCAGCCATATTGATATTCCTCAGAAGGAGCATTCCTCCATAGGAATAAAGACCATTCTACAGTACTTCAATTCAAATGTAACAAGGACCAAATTACATGTATTTAAGTATTTTTGTTGTTATAGTAAGG
>NC_074696.1:7926971-8024471 GCF_029448725.1 Salvelinus fontinalis
GAGACAGAGAGGAATATACTGGAGAGAGGAGAGATGGAGAGGGAGACAGAGAGGAATATACTGGAGAGAGCAGAGATGGAGAGGGAGACAGAGAGGAATATACTGGAGAGAGGAGAGATGGAGAGGGAGACAGAGAGGAATATACTGGAGAGAGGAGAGATGGAGAGGGAGACAGAGAGGAATATACTGGAGAGAGGAGAGATGGAGAGGGCGACATAAAGGAATATGTGCCACCCTAGACACAACTAGACACAACAACTACGACAAAATAACCAACAAAAACCCAGAGTCTCTTAGATCTCAGTATCTCATTCACAGTCAGTCCACTGACACACCTATCAGATCACAACAAAATCACACTTTACTTGAACAGAGCTTTGCTCAATCGCGAGGCATCAAAGCCAAAGGAACTGAATAATATTAAGAAATGCTATAGATGGAAGGAAAGTAGTGTGGAAATCCACCCAAAAAAACTTTTAGGCAGCAAATTAAGTCCCTTCTAGACATTCTCCTGGACAAAATGTTCCACTCTAATAGTGAAGGTGTGAACTAGGCAGGAGAAAACCTAAAAAGTATATTTGACCTCTCAGCTTCCCTATCAAATCTAAAAATGTCAAGCAGACAACCTAAGAAAATGAACAACAATGACGTATGGTTTGATGAAGGATGCAAAAACTTAAGAAAGAAATTGAGAAACCTATCCAACCAAAAACCTGAGTCTACGCCTTCAATATGGTCAATCACTAAAACACTACGGAAAAAGAAGGAACAGCACGTCAGAAATCAGCTCAATGTAATTGAAGAATCCATAAAATCTAATCACTTCTGGGAAAATTGGAAAACACTAAACAACAACACAAAGAGTTATCTATCCAAAACAGAGATGTGTGGATAAACCACTTCTCCAATCTTTTTGGCTCTATAACAAAGAACAAACAGCAAAAACATATACATGATCAAATACACATCTTAGAATCAACTATTAACTTCTTCTGGCTCAAGCCCGAGGCCAGCCACAATATGACAACAGCCACTTCAAGTGCAGGGCGCGAAATTCAAAATATATATTTTTTAAATATTTAACTTTCACACATTAAAGTCACCCAGAACTGTGAGAGGTGAGCCATCCTCAGGAAAGGAACTTATCAAGGCGTCAAGCTCATTGATGAACTCTCCAAGGGAACCTGGAGGGCGATAAATGATAGGGATGTTAAGCTTGAAAGGGCTGGTAACTGTGACATCATGGAAATCAAAGGAGGCGATAGACAGATGGGTAAGGGGAGAAAGAGAGAATGTCCACTTGGGAGAGATGAGGATCTGACCAGAAGCTGACCAGAAGCTCTCGGGGTGTGCGAGAACACTTGGCAGTGTTATCAGTGGTAATCCATGTTTCCGTCAGTGCCAAGAAGTGGAGGGACTGGAGGGAAGCATAGGCTGAGATGAACTCTGCCTTGTTGGCCGCAGATCGGCAGTTCCAGAGGCTGCCGGAGACCTGGAACTCCACGTGGGTCGTGCGGGCTGGGACCACCAGGTTAGGGTGGCCGCGGCCACGCGGTGTGAAGCGTTTGTATGGTCTGTGCAGAGAGGAGAGAACAGGGATAGACAGACACATAGTTGACAGGCTACAGAAGAGGCTACGCTAATGCAAAGGAGATTGGAATGACAAGTGGACTACACGTCTCGAATGTTCAGAAAGTTAAGCTTACGTTGCAAAAATCTTATTGACTAAAATTTATAAAAGGATACAGTATTGCTGGCTGGTAGAGTAAACTTGCTAGCAGTGGCTGCGTTGTTGACTTTGTTTGAAAGTGTAGCTGGCTAGGTAACCTCGATAACCTCGATAATTACTCTAAACTACACAATTATCTTAGCAGTTGTTGACTAGGTAGGAGAACGGTGGCGCGGCGGACGAAAATAGTTGGCTAGCTAACCTCGATAATTACTCTAAACTACACAATTATCTTAGATACAAAGACAGCAAAGACAACTATGTAGCTAGCTAACACTACACTAATCAAGTCGTTCCGTTGTAATGTAATCGTTTCTACAGTGCTGCTATTCGGTAGAAGTTAGCTAGCTGGCTAGCTTGCAATGTTGACTACGATAGAAGGACGAAAATAGCTGGCTAGCTAACCTCGATAATTACTCTAAACTACACAATTATCTTTGATACAAAGACGGCTATGTAGCTAGCTAAGAAAAATTGCTCAGATCAAACAAATCAAACCGTTGTACTGTAATGAAATGTAATGAAATGTAATCTACTAGAATCTGTAGTCAAATGTTACTGTTTGCTGATTATCAGGGGCTTCTGTCTCCAACCAAGGAGGGCCTACAGCAGCACCTAGATTTTCTGCACAGATTCTGTCAGACCTGACGGTCAATCTCAGTAAAACAAAAATAATGGTGTTTGACAAAAGGTCCAGTTGCCATGACCACGAATAAAAATTGCATCTGAACATTGTTTCCACAGAGAACACAAAAAACTATACATACCTCAGCCTAAACATCAGCACCACAGGTAACTTGGCCTTCTGGGACCAAGCTAAAAATACTTGAATCAGTTATGGAACCGATTGCCCTTTATGGATGTGAGGTCTGGGGTCCTCTCACCAGCCAAGAATTCACAAAATGGGACAAACACCAAATTGAGACTCTGAAAAAATATCCTCTGTGTACAATGCAAAACACCAAATAATGCATGCATAGTAGAATTAGGCCGATACACGCTAATTATTAAAATCCATAAAAGATCCATTCAATTCTACAACCCCCTAAAAGGAAGCAGATCCCAAACCTACCGAGAAATAAACCTGTAGAAGAGGCCCCTAAGCAAACTGGTCCTGGGGATCTGTTCACAAACACAAACACACCCCACAGAGCCCCAGGACAGCAACACAATTAGACTCAACCAAATCATGAGACAGAGACAGAGACAGAGACAGAGACAGAGACAGAGACAGAGAGACAGAGAGACAGAGAGAGAGAGAGAGAGAGAGAGAGAGAGAGAGAGAGAGAGAGAGAGAGAGAGAGAGAGAGAGAGAGAGAGAGAGAGAGAGAGAGAGAGAGAGAGAGAGAGAGAGAGAGAGAGAGAGAGAGAGAGAGAGAGAGAGAGAGACAGAGACAGAGACAGAGACAGAGACAGAGACAGAGAGACAGAGAGAGAGAGAGAGACAGAGAGACAGAGAGAGAGAGAGAGACAGAGCGAGAGAGAGACAGAGAGAGAGAGAGACAGAGAGAGACAGAGAGAGACAGAGAGAGAGAGAGACAGAGCGAGAGAGAGAGAGAGGGAGAGAGAGAGAGAGAGAGAGAGAGAAACAGACAAAGAGAAAGAGAGAGAAAGAGAGAGACAGAGAGAGAGAGAGAGCGAGAAAGAGAGAGACAGAGAGAGAGAGAGACAGACAGAGAGAGAGAGAGACAGAGAGAGAGAGAGAGAGAGAGAGAGAGACAGAGCGAGAGAGAGAGAGAGAGATACAGAGAGAGAGAGAGAGAAAGAGAGAGACAGAGAGAGAGAGAGAGCGAGAGAGAGAGAGACAGAGACAGAGAGAGAGCTGAAGCATAACCTGTCCTATAGTAAAAGCTCTCCCTTCACTACCTCTTACTCTCCCTCCTCTCCATCCGCTCTCTCCTCCTCAACTCCCTCCACCTCTCCCCCCACCTTCCCATTCTCATTAACACACCTAATTAGGGAAGTGTCAGACTACCCCCACCTCTTCCCCTCTTTCTGTCTACCCCCCCTCCCCTCTTTCTGTCTCTACCCCCACCACCTCCCCTCTCTCTGTCTCTACCCCCACCACCTCCCCTCTTTCTGTCTCTACCCCACCACCTCCCCTCTTTCTGTCTCTACCCCCACCACCTCCCCTCTCTCTGTCTCTACCCTCACTACCTCCCCTCTTTCTGTCTCTACCCCACCACCTCCCCTCTTTCTGTCTCTACCCCCACCACCTCCCCTCTCTCTGTCTCTACCCCCACTACCTCCCCTCTTTCTGTCTACCCCCCCTCCCCTCTTTCTGTCTCTACCCCCACCACCTCCCCTCTCTCTGTCTCTACCCCCACCACCTCCCCTCTTTCTGTCTCTACCCCACCACCTCCCCTCTTTCTGTCTCTACCCCCACCACCTCCCCTCTCTCTGTCTCCACCCCCACCACCTCCCCTCTTTCTGTCTCTACCCCCACCACCTCCCCTCTTTCTGTCTCTACCACACCACCTCCCTTCTTTCTGTCTCTACCCCCACCACCTCCCCTCTTTCTGTCTCTACCCCCACCACCTCCCCTCTTTCTGTCTCTACCCCCCACCACCTCCCCTCTTTCTGTCTCTACCCCCACCACCTCCCCTCTTTCTGCCTCTACCCCCACCTCTTCCCCTCTTTCTCTCTACCCCTCACCTCCCCTCTTTCTGTCTCTACCCCCACCACCTCCCCTCTTTCTGTCTCTACCCCCACCACCTCCCCTCTTTCTGTCTCTACCCCCTCCTCCCCCCTCTTTCTGTCTCTACCCCCACCAGGTCCCCTCTTTATGTCTCTACCCCCACCACCTTTCTTTCTGTCTCTACCCCCACCTCCCCTCTTTCTGTCTCTACCACCCCACCTCCCCTCTTTCTGTCTCTACCCCCCCCTACCTCCCCTCTTTCTGTCTCTACCCCACTACCTCCCCTCTTTCTGTCTCTACCCCCACCTCCCTTCTTCTGTCTCTACCCCACCCTCTCCCCTCTTTCTGTCTCTACCCCCACCACCTCCCCTCTCTCTGTCTCTACCCCCACCACCTCCCCTCTTTCTGTCTCTACCCCCCCCACCTCCCCTCTTTCTGTCTCTACCCCCACCACCTCCCCTCTTTCTGTCTCTACCCCCACCTCCCCTCTTTCTGTCTCTACCCCCACCACCTCCCCTCTCTCTGTCTCTACCCCCACTACCTCCCCTCTTTATGTCTCTACCCCCACCACCTCCCCTCTTTCTGTCTCTACCCCCATCTCCCCTCTTTCTGTCTCTACCCCCACCACCTCCCCTCTTTCTGTCTCTACCACCCCCACCTCCCCTCTTTCTGTCTCTACCCCCCCCTACCTCCCCTCTTTCTGTCTCTACCCCTTACCTCCCTTCTTTCTGTCTCTACCCCCACCTCCCTTCTTTCTGTCTCTACCCCCACCACCTCCCCTCTTTCTGTCTCTACCCCCACCACCTCCCCTCTTTCTGTCTCTACCCCCACCACCTCCCCTCTTTCTGTCTCTACCCCCACCACCTCCCCTCTTTCTGTCTCTACCCCACTACCTCCCCTCTTTCTGTCTCTACCCCCACCTCCCTTCTTTCTGTCTCTACCCCTTACCTCCCTTCTTCTGTCTCTACCCCACCCTCTCCCCTCTTTCTGTCTCTACCCCCACCACCTCCCCTCTTTCTGTCTCTACCCCCACCACCTCCCCTCTTTCTGTCTCTACCCCCACCACCTCCCCTCTTTCTGTCTCTACCCCCACCACCTCCCCTCTTTCTGTCTCTACCCCACTACCTCCCCTCTTTCTGTCTCTACCCCACCACCTCCCCTCTTTCTGTCTCTACCCCCACCACCTCCCCTCTTTCTGTCTCTACCCCCACCACCTCCCCTCTTTCTGTCTCTACCCCCACCACCTCCCCTCTTTCTGTCTCTACCCCCACCACCTCCCCTCTTTCTGTCTCTACCCCCACTACCTCCCCTCTTTCTGTCTCTACCCCCACCACCTCCCCTCTTTCTGTCTCTACCCCCACTACCTCCCCTCTTTCTGTCTCTACCCCCACCACCTCCCCTCTTTCTGTCTCTACCCCACTACCTCCCCTCTTTCTGTCTCTACCCCCACCACCTCCCCTCTTTCTGTCTCTACCCCCACCACCTCCCCTCTTTCTGTCTCTACCCCCACCACCTCCCCTCTTTCTGTCTCTACCCCCACCACCTCCCCTCTTTCTGTCTCTACCCCACTACCTCCCCTCTTTCTGTCTCTACCCCCACCACCTCCCCTCTTTCTGTCTCTACCCCCACTACCTCCCCTCTTTCTGTCTCTACCCCCACCACCTCCCCTCTTTCTGTCTCTACCCCACTACCTCCCCTCTTTCTGTCTCTACCCCCACCACCTCCCCTCTTTCTGTCTCTACCCCCACCACCTCCCCTCTTTCTGTCTCTACCCCCACCACCTCCCCTCTTTCTGTCTCTACCCCCCACCTCCCCTCTTTCTGTCTCTACCCCCACCACCTCCCCTCTTTCTGTCTCTACCCCCACCACCTCCCCTCTTTCTGTCTCTACCCCCACCACCTCCCCTCTCTCTGTCTCTACCCCCACCACCTCCCCTCTTTCTGTCTCTACCACCCCACCTCCCCTCTTTCTGTCTCTACCCCCACCACCTCCCCTCTTTCTGTCTCTACCACCCTACCTCCCCTCTTTCTGTCTCTACCCCACCACGTCCCCTCTTTATGTCTCTACCCCACTACCTCCCCTCTTTCTGTCTCTACCCCCACTACCTCCCCTCTTTATGTCTCTACCCCCACCACCTCCCCTCTTTCTGTCTCTACCCCCATCTCCCCTCTTTCTGTCTCTACCCCCACCACCTCCCCTCTTTCTGTCTCTACCCCCACCACCTCCCCTCTTTCTGTCTCTACCCCACCACCTCCCCTCGTACTGTCTCTACCCCCACCACCTCCCCTCTTTCTGTCTCTACCCCACCACCTCCCCTCTTTCTGTCTCTACCCCCACCACCTCCCCTCGTACTGTCTCTACCCCCACCACCTCCCCTCTTTCTGTCTCTACCCCCACCACCTCCCCTCTTTCTGTCTCTACCCCCACCACCTCCCTTCTTTCTGTCTCTACCCCCCACCTCCCTTCTTCTGTCTCTACCCCACCCTCTCCCCTCTTTCTGTCTCTACCCCCACCACCTCCCCTCTTTCTGTCTCTACCCCCCCTACCTCCCCTCTTTCTGTCTCTACCCCACCACGTCCCCTCTTTATGTCTCTACCCCACTACCTCCCCTCTTTCTGTCTCTACCCCCACTACCATCCCTCTTTATGTCTCTACCCCCACCACCTCCCCTATTACTGTCTCAACCCCCACCACCTCCCCTCTTTCTGTCTCTACCCCACCACCTCCCCTCTTTCTGTCTCTACCCCCACCACCTCCCCTCTTTCTGTCTCTACCCCACCTCCTCCCCTCTTTCTGTCTCTACCCCACCACCTCTTCCCCTCTTTTTGTCTCTACCCCACTACCTCCCCTCTTTCTGTCTCTACCCCACCACCTCCCCTCTTTCTGTCTCTACCCCCACCACCTCCCCTCTTTCTGTCTCTACCCCACCACCTCCCCTCTTTCTGTCTCTACCCCCACCACCTCCCCTCTTTCTGTCTCTACCCCACCACCTCCCCTCTTTCTGTCTCTACCCCACCACCTCCCCTCTTTCTGTCTCTACCCCACCACCTCCCCTCTTTCTGTCTCTACCCCACCACCTCCCCTCTTTCTGTCTCTACCCCCACCACCTCCCCTCTTTCTTTCTCTACCCCACTACCTCCCCTCTTTCTGTCTCTACCCCCACCACCTCCCCTCTTTCTGTCTCTACCCCACCACCTCCCCTCTTTCTGTCTCTACCCCCACCACCTCCCCTCTTTCTTTCTCTACCCCACTACCTCCCCTCTTTCTGTCTCTACCCCACCACCTCCCCTCTTTCTGTCTCTACCCCACCACCTCTTCCCCTCTTTCTGTCTCTACCCCACTACCTCCCCTCTTTCTGTCTCTACCCCACCACCTCCCCTCTTTCTGTCTCTACCCCACCACCTCCCCTCTTTCTGTCTCTACCCCCACCACCTCCCCTCTTTCTGTCTCTACCCCACCACCTCCCCTCTTACTGTCTCTACCCCCACCACCTCCCCTCTTTCTGTCTCTACCCCCACCACCTCCCCTCTTTCTGTCTCTACCCCCACCACCTCCCCTCTTTCTGTCTCTACCCCCACCACCTCCCCTCTTTCTGTCTCTACCCCACCACCTCCCCTCTTTCTGTCTCTACCCCCACCACCTCCCCTCTTTCTGTCTCTACCCCCACCACCTCCCCTCTTTCTGTCTCTACCCCCACCACCTCCCCTCTTTCTGTCTCTACCCCACCACCTCCCCTCTCTCTGTCTCTACCCCACCATCTCCCCTCTTTCTGTCTCTACCCCCACCACCTCCCCTCTTTCTGTCTCTACCCCCACCACCTCCCCTCTTTCTGTCTCTACCCCCACCACCTCCCCTCTTTCTGTCTCTACCCCACCACCTCCCCTCTCTCTGTCTCTACCCCACCATCTCCCCTCTTTCTGTCTCTACCCCCACCACCTCCCCTCTTTCTGTCTCTACCCCCACCACCTCCCCTCTTTCTGTCTCTACCCCCATCTCCTCCCTCCTTCCTATTATTTGCAAATAGTTGAAGTACAAAAGGGAAAATAAATAAACATAAATATGACCATCTCACAGTTGAATAAGTGAGTTAGTTTACCTCAGTGGTGTCATTAGGAATGTTTTTGGTCCAGCTCTGAACCATTTGATGAAAAAAATAATCACACATGACTTGTGCTATGCAGTATTTAAAAAAAGAAATAATTACTGACACATTTTAATAAAATAAAAAATAAACAATGTATTATACTGCACTAGGCAGCAGGTCACTGCAAGGAACCCTGGAGTGAGGCGGTGTCTGCTGTGATTGGTCGTGATTTCACAACGCTCAGTCCCTCGGACCCCGTCTTCAACCCTTACAGCACCGGTCAGACGTCACTGTCATCACTCAGCAAAACGCCTGTCACTCAGGCAGAGTCTGTAGTGTAGCACAGAGCAAATTGATTTTTTTTCCAAATAAAAAGGGGCCAATGTGTGACATCAGAGTCCACATTTCTAAATGGTTTCCATGTACATTTAAGTAGGATTTTCTAGCAGCTTCACATGTGTAGTTAGAGGAACAAGACTCTATTGTAGATAGGCACAATGAGACCGTGACTCCTAGCAACAACAGAACATCTACATGTCATTAAAAAACATATTACCTGAAACATCAGCAACCTAGCAACCAGTTCTGTTTGTGCTTTAGTCAAAGTCTCTATCCTTAATAACATTGCGGAACCTTCCAGTAGAATGAAAAGTTAAACGCCGTTTCTATATTTTAATATTTTTAAATATAATATTTTCATTTTTTAATAGTTCATATAATTTAACAAAATTATATAATACAAGGCGGGTCTGTCAACAAAATCATTGACGATAATAATAACACACTACACATCTCATTCTTGCTTCCTCTGTCCTTGTTTCCTCCACTCCTCTCCTTGAAAGTGCACTGGGAGCCTGAAAGCAGGAACCTTCCCTACTCTCCTCCAATGTGTTTTGAGAGGGAGGTGATGAATGGAGAACACAGGGGGGAAATATCAGTTGCATTTCCTTCATTCTTTAAAATCCTCTCTCCTCGTCTCCTTCTTAAAAACACATTGGATACGCGAGGGGTAAGTGAGGGGAGGGGTAAGTGAGGCGAGGGGTAAGTGAGGGGAGGAGTAAGTGAGGGGAGGGGGAGGTGAGGGGAGGGTTAAGTGAGGGGAGGGTTAAGTGAGGGGAGGGTTAAGTGAGGGGAGGGGTAAGTGAGGGGAGGGGGAGGTGAGGGGAGGGGTAAGTGGGGTGAGGAGTAAGTGAGGGGTGGGTTAAGTGAGGGGAGGGGTAAGTGAGGCGAGGGGTAAGTGAGGGGAGGGGTAAGTGAGGCGAGGGGTAAGTGAGGGGAGGGGTAAGTGAGGGGAGGGGGAGGTGAGGGGAGGGGTAAGTGGGGTGAGGGGTAAGTGAGGGGTGGGTTAAGTGAGGGGAGGGGTAAGTGAGGCGAGGGGTAAGTGAGGGGAGGGACCTTTTTTAATGCCACACCGGAAGCCATAGGTCATGATTTCTGTCAAAATCCACTTGACCGTTGAGAAACTGTAATCTCCTCTTATGCACTCTGGTCATGCTTTGGTTGTTCCCAACTTACTAACAACCATCAGGTCCTATTGGCCTGGTACTTAGGGCTCTATTGTCCCTCCATCAGGTCATATTGGCCTGGTACTCAGGGGTCTATTCTCCATCCATCAGGTCATATTGGCCTGGTACTCAGGGCTCTACTGTCCATCCATCAGGTCCTATTGGCCTGGTACTCAGGGCTCTACTGTCCCTCCATCAAGTCCTTATGGCCTGGTACTCAGGGCTCTATTGTCCCTCTATTAGGACCTAATGGCCGGGTACGCAGTGCTCTATTGTCCCTTCATCAGGTCCTATTTGCCTGGTACTCAGGGCTCTATTGTTCCCCAATCAGGTCCTAATGGCCTGGTACTCAGGGCTCTATTGTCCTTCCATCAGGTCCTTATGGTATGATACTCAGGGCTCTATTGTCCCTCCATCAGGTACTAATGGCCTGGTACTCAGGGCTCTATTGTCCCTCCATCAGGTTCTAATGGCCTGGTGCTCAGGGCTCTATTGTCCCTCCATCAGGTCCTAATGGCCTGGTACTCAGGGCTCTATTGTCCCTCCATCAGGTCCTAATGGCCTGGTACTCAGGGCTCTATTGTCCCTCCATCAGGTCCTAATGGCCTGGTACTCAGGGCTCAATTGTCCCTCCATCAGGTTCTAATGGCCTGGTACTCAGGGCTCTATTGTCCCTCCATCAGGTTCTAATGGCCTGGTACTCAGGGCTCTATTGTCCCTCCATGAGGTCCTAATGGCCTGATACTCAGATATAACAGACTGACCCTAGCCCCCCAACACATAAACTACTGCAGCATAAACAATGGAGGCTGAGACAGGAGGGATCGGGAGACACTTTGGCCCCATCCGATGATACCCCCAGACAGGGCCAAACAGACAGGATATAACCCCACCCACTTTGCCAAAGCACAGCCCCCACACCACTAGAAGGATATCTTCAACCACCAACTTACCATCCTGAGACAAGGCCGTGTATAGCCCACAAAGATCTCCGCCACAGCACAACCCAAGGGGGGGCGCCAACCCGGACAGGAAGATAACGTCAGTGACTCGACCCACTCAAGTGACGCACCCCTCCTAGGGACGGCATGGAAGAGCACCAGTGAGCCAGTGAGAATCCCAGTGGAGAGAGGGGAGGCAGAGAATTTCAGTGGAGAGAGGGGAACTGGCCAGGCATAGACAGCAAGGGCGGTTCGTTGCTCCAGTGCCTTTCCGTTCACCTTCACACTCCTGAGCCAGACGACACTCAATCATATGACCTACTGAAGAGATGAGTCTTCAATAAAGACTTAAAGGTTGAGACCGAGTCTGCGTCTCACATGGGTAGGCAGACCATTCCATAAAAATGGAACTCTATAGGAGAAAGGCCTGCCTCCAGCTGTTTGCTTAGAAATTCTAGCGACAGTAAGGAGGCCTGTGTCATGTGACAATAGCGTACGTGTAGGTATGTACGGCAGGACCAAGTTGGAAAGATAGGTAGGAGCAAGCCCATGTAATTCTTTGTAGATTAGCAGTAAAACCTTGAAATCAGCCCTTGCCTTAACAGGAAGCCTGTATAGAGAGGCTAGCACTGGAGTAATATGATACCATTTTGGGGTTCTAGTCAAGATTCTTGCAGCCGTGTTTAGCACTAACTGAAGTTTATTTAGTGCTTTATCCGGGTAGCCGGAAAGTAGAGCATTGCAGTAGTCTAACCTAGAAGTGACAAAAGCATGGATTATATTTCCTGCATAATTTTTGGACAGAAAGTTTATGATTTTTGCAATGTTACGTAGATGGAAAAAGCTGTCCTTGAAACAGTCTTGATATGTTCGTCAAAAGAGAGATCAGGGTCCAGAGTAACGCCGAGGTCCTTCACAGTTTTATTTGAGACGACTGTACAACCATCGAGAATAATTGCCAGATCCAACAGAAGATCTCTTTGTTTCTTGGGACCTAGAACAAGCATCTATGTTTTGTCTGACTTTAATAGTAGAACATTTGCAGCCATCCACTTCCTTATGTCTGAAACACAGGCTTCCAGGGAGGGCAATTTTGAGGCTTCACCATGTTTCACCGATATGTACAGCTGTGTGTCATCCGCATTGCAGTGAAAGTTAACATTATGTTTCTGAATGACATCACCAAGAGGTTAAATATATTGTGAAAACAATTTTGGTCCAAAAACGGAGCCTTGAGGAACACCAACATTTACAGTTGATTTGTCAGAGGGCAAACCTTCCACAGAGACAAACTGATATCTTTCCGACTGATAAGATCTAAACCAGGCCAGAACTTGTCCGTGTAGACCAATTTGGGTTTCCAATCTCTCCAAAAGAATTTGATGATCGATAGTATCAAAAGCAGCGCTAAGGTCTATGAGCATGAGGACAGATGCAGATCCTCAGTCTGACGCCATTAAAACCTCTTATGGGCAGGACGGTAGCGTTCCACCTGAACAACATCCTGTGAATTTGCAGAGCGCGAGATTCATAAATACCAAATTCAAATATTTAACATTCTTTCAAATATATGTGTTACAGTACATCAAAATAAAGCTTAACTTCTTGTTAATCCAGCCGCTGTGTCAGATTTCAAAAAAGGCTTTATGGCGAAAGCACCCCATGCGATTATCTGAGGACAGCGCCTCGCATACAAACACATGAAAATCATATTTCAACCAGGCAGGTGTGCCACAAAAGTCAGAAATAGTGATATAATTATCATATAATTCATGCCTTACCTTTGTAGATCTTCTTCTGTTGGCACTCCAAAATGTCCCAGAAACCAAACAAATGGTCCTTTTGTTCGATAATGTCTTTCTTTATATCCCAAAAATGTCAATTTATTTGGCGCGCTTGTTTCAGAAATACACCGGTTTCAACTCGCCCAACAAAGTATCTAATAAATTATCTGTGAACTTGGTCCAAACATTTCAAACAATGTTCCTAATCCAACCTCGGGTACTCTAAAACGTAAATAATCGATCAAATTTTACGACGGGTTCTAATTCTGGATAAAAACAACGTGAGGCACGCTCCTTTCCACGCGCACCAAAACAGTCCACCTGGAGTGACACTTACAAAGAACAGCGCTAATTCTTCATTTCTCAAAAGAAAAACAATTCCTAAAGATTGTTGACATCTAGTGGAAGCCATAGGAACTGCAAGCAGGTTCCTTATAAATAGGGTATCCCATAGAAACATTTGGAAAATCCCCCCAAAATTCCCTGGATGGTTTGCCCTCGGGGTTTTGCCTGCCATATCAGTTATGTTATAATTATATGCGTATCCTAGCTTCCGGGCCTGAGTAACAGGCAGTTTACTTTGGGCACGCTTTTCATCCGGAGGTTAAAACTTCTTATGGCTGCAATCCCGTTACCGGGATGATATGACAACAGCCAGTAAAAGTGCAGGGCGCCAAATTCAAACAACAGAAATCTCATAATTAAAATTCCTCAGACATTCATGTGTCTTATATCATTTTAAAGGTAATCTTGTTGTTAACTTTTTATTGATAGGCAGCATTTTCACTTTTTCACCTATCGCAGTGAAAAAATAGTTTTGTTGTTAGGAGCTCTCCTGAAACAATAGCATGACATTTTTTCGCAGTAATAGCTACTGTAAATTGGACAGTGCAGTTATATTAACAAAAATTTGAGCTTTCAGCTGATAAAAGTTGAAGTCGGAAGTGTACATACACTTTAGCCAAATACATTTAATCTCAATTTTTGATAATTCCTAACATTTAATCTTAGTAAATATTCCCTGTTTTAGGTCAGTTAGGATCAACACTTTATTTTAAGAATGTGAAATGTTAGAATAATAGTAGAGAGAATGATTTATTTCGGCTTTTATTTATTTCATCACATACCCAGTGGGTCAGAGGTTTACATACACTCAATTAGTTTTTGGTAGCGTTGCCTTTAAATTGTTTAACTTGGGTTAAACATTTCAGTTAGCCTTCCACAAGCTTCCCACAATAGGTTGGGTGAATTTTGGCCCATTCCTCCTGACAGAGCTGGTGTAACTGAGTCAGGTTTGTAGGCCTCCTTCCTCGCAAATGCTTTTTCAGTTCTGCCTACAAATTTTCTATAGGATTGAGGTCAGGGCTTGTGATGGCCACTCCAATACCTTAACTTTGTTGTCCTTAAGCCATTTTGCCACAACTTTGGAAGTATGCTTGGGGTCATTGTACATTTGGAAGACCCATTTGCGACCAAGCTTTAACTTCCTGACTGATGTCTTGAGATGTGGCTTCAATATATCCACATACTTTTCCTGCCTCGCGATGTCATCTATTTTGTGAAGTGCACCAGTCCCTCCTGCAGCAAAGCACCCCCACAACATGATGCTGCCACCCCTGTGCTTCACGATTGGGATGGTGTTCTTCGGCTTGCAAGCATCCCCCTTTTTCCTCCAAACAGTTCTATTTTTGTTTCATCAGAGCAGAGGACATTTTTCCAAAATGTACAATCTTGTCCCTATGTGCAGTTGCAAAACGTAGTCTGGCTTTTTATGACAGTTTTGGAGCAGTGGCTTCTTCCTTGCTGAGCGGCCTATCAGGCTATGTCTATATACTACTAGTTTTACTGTGAATACAGACACTTTTGTACCTGTTTCCTCCAGCATATTCACAAGGTCCTTTGCTGTTGTTCTGGGATTGATTTGCACTTTGCGCAGCGAAGTATGTTCATCTCTAGGACACAGAACGCGTCTCCTTCCTGAGCGGTATTATGGCTGTATGACGGCTGCATGGTCCCATGGTGTTTATAATTGCGTACTATTATTTGTACAGATGAATGTGGTACCTTCAGGCTTTGGAAATTGCTCCCAAGGATGAACCAGACTTGTGGAGGTCTACAATTATTTTTGACGCATTACCTTTAGTTATACAGAATATCTCACCACGTTTCCATCTCCCCCTCTCTCTCCTTTATTCCTTTCTGCAGAGTGCAGAGCGGCTGTCAATGTTTTGATTTGAAAGACATTTTAAGATTTGTATCATTCAAAACTAAAGATGCCAAATAACTCGAAATAAATGACCTGTTTCAAATTATCACTTTTACGCTCAACTCCACTTCATATGCGCACTTGCTCCGGAATGGGATATTTTTCTCTCTCTTTCATTCAGCTAAGTTTAATGATATTTTTTTTATATAAAACCATATATTATATATTATTGGCACGGGCCTTTTAAGCATATCTTGTCAGCTAAATGAACAAGCCTACAGCCTTGGCATGGCACATAGCCAGATTATATTTATTCGGCCAATTAATAAAGCTAGGCGAATGTCACACCTCACTACTTCACAGGAATTGTTTTCTTTTTTTAAATAAATGTTTTGGAACACGTACCTTTGATATGATTTGACATACATTTTTGCCTGTACACATGCATATCTTAGCTTTTGGGCCTGAGTAGCAGGCAGTTTAACTTCTTTGGGGTAGGGGGCAGTATTTTCACGTCCGGATGATAAGCGTGCCCAGAGTAAACGGCCTGCTACTCAGCCATAAAAGCTAGAATATGCATAGTATTAGTATATTTGGATAGAAAACACACGGAAGTTTCTAAAACTGTTTGTCTGTGAGTATAACAGAACTCATATGGCAGGCAAAAACCTGAGAAAAAATCCAACCAGGAAGTGGGAAATCTGAGGTTGGTCGATTTTCAGCTCCTATTGAAGATACAGTGGGAAATTGGTAATGTTGCACTTCCTAGGCTTCCACTAGATGTCAACAGTCTTTAGAACCTTGTCTGATGCTTCTACTGGGAAGTGGGGCCGAATGAGAGGGAATTGAGTAAGGTCTATCATGACCTGAACATGCGCTGACCATGCGCGTTCATGTGAGAGCGAGCTCTGTTCCATCGCACTTATGAAGACAAAGGAATTCTCCGGTTGGAACATTATTGAAGAATTATGTTAAAAACATCCTAAAGATTGATTCAATACCTCGTTTGTCATGTTTTTACAGACTGTAATATAACTTTTTTAACTTTTCGTCCGTACTTTCCGCAGGACTTGCCCGTGCGTCATGAGTTTGGAAAGTGTACTCAACGCTAGAACAACAAGGAGGAATTTGGACATAAATGATGGACATTATCGAACAAAACAACATTTATTTTGAAACTGGGATTCCTGGGAGTGCATTCTGATGAAGATCATCAAAGGTAAGTGAATGTTTATAATGTTATTTCTGACTTCTGTTGACTGCACAATATGGCGGATACATTTTTGTCTTGATTGAGCTTTGAGCACCAAACTCAGATTATTGCATGGTTTTCTTTTTCCGTAAAGCTTTTTTGAAATCTGACACAGTGGTTGCATTAAGGAGAAGTGCATCTAAAATTCAATGCATAACACTTGTATTTTCATCAACATTTATAATGAGTATTTCTGTAAATTGTTGTGGCTCTCTGCAAAATCACCGGATGTTTCGAACTTCTGAACGTAAAGCGCCAATGTAAACTCAGATTTTGGGATATAAATATGAACTTTACTGAACAAAAACATCCATGTATTGTGTAACATGAAGTCGTATGAGTGTCATCTGATGAAGATCATCAAAGGTTAGTGATTCATTTTATCTATATTTCTGCTTTTTGTGAAACCTCTCTTTGGCTGAAAAAATGGCTGTGTCATTCTGTGAATTGGTTTGCTTTCGTCGTAAGGCCTTTTTGAAATCGGACACTGTGGCTGGATAAGTGTATCTTTAAAATGGTGTAAAATACATGTATGTTATTATTATTATTATGTTATTATTATCTATGTTTGAGTAATTTTAACTATGGGATTTCTGTTGTTTTGAATTTGGGAGCCCTGCAGGTTCACTGGTTGTTGAAGAGGCTACCATCCCACGTACCCTAGAGAGGTTAATCTGGGCACCTTATTCATCCAAGCTACTCAATACTGCCCCCAGCCATAAGAAGTTAAAATGCATGATTGAGGACAGGTTTATGCAGTAGGCTATTCCATGGTGTCTCTCTATATTATATTAGCAGCTTCGCTAAAGCTGTACTGCATCCAAAGACCTATTGACAACTGTTGACCTGTTGCGCTGAAGGCTGGACTCAAAGGCTACTTTGATTTAGGGCCTATGCCTATAGCCTATGATGTCATCGTTGAATGGGCTAAATCGAGTAAAGTTATTTTGTGACATTGTATTTTTGTTGAAAATTGCTATAGGCCTATAATTAAACACATTTCTATAGGCCTATAATTATTATTTTTTAAATAGGCCCATAATTAAACCAAAGTTCTATAGGCTTATAATTAAACTAATTTCTATATCCCGTTAATTAAGCTGAATTTAAATAGGCCTATAATAAATAGAATTTCTATAGGCCTATAATTAAACCAAAGTTCTATAGGCCTATAATTAAACCAAATTTAAATAGGCCTATAGTTAAACCAAATTTCATTGAAACAAATTCGTAGATCCAACGACGTCCGTAAGCTATAGGAGGTGATGATGAAAAAAATAAAAGCTGAAATAAATCATTCTCTCTACTATTATTCTGACATTTCACATTCTTAAAAGAAAGTGGTGATCCTAATTGACCTAAAACAGGCAATTTTTACTTCGATTAAATGTCAGGAATTGTGAAAAACTGAGTTTAAATGTATTTGGCTAAGGTGTACTGTATGTAAACTTCCGACTTCAACTGTATATTTATATACACAGAGAGAGACAGATGGAGGAGAGGAGTGAAGGAGTGTGCCAATGAAGGACTGCAATGTGCTGCCAGGACACACACGCACGCACGCACGCACGCACGCACGCACGCACGCACACACACACACACACACACACACACACACACACACACACACACACACACACACACACACACACACACACACACACACACACACACACACACACACACACACACACACACACACACACACAGGGCAATCCGGGATCTGCTTCTAAAGGAGGGCAATGTGCTGCCAGGACGAGAGGGTGTTTGGGTACTGTGGGATTCTTTAATCGGTTTGGCTCATTGGACAGGTCAGTCCACATTTGAAACTGTTGAGTGGTTTTTGGCAATATCATGTAGATGTATGGGTTTCAGAGAAGAGAGTGTTCCACAGTAGAGAGTGTTCCACAGTAGAGAGTGTTCCACAGTAGAGAGTGTTCCCCAGTAGAGAGTGTTCCACAGTAGAGAGTGTTCCCCAGTAGAGAGTGTTCCACAGTAGAGAGTGTTCCCCAGTAGAGAGTGTTCCACAGTATGGAGTGTTCCACAGTAGAGAGTGTTCCACAGTAGGGAGTGTTCCACAGTATGGAGTGTTCCAGAATAGAGCGTGTTCCAGAGTAGAGCGTGTTCCAGAGTAGAGCGTGTTCCAGAGTAGAGAGTGTTCCCCAGTAGAGAGTGTTCCACAGTAGAGAGTGTTCCACAGCAGAGAGTGTTCCAGAGTAGAGAGTGTTCCACAGTATGGAGTGTTCCACAGTAGAGAGTGTTCCCCAGTAGGGAGTGTTCCACAGTAGAGAGTGTTCCCGAGTAGAGAATGTTCCCCAGTAGAGAGTGTTCCAGAGTAGAGTGTTCCAGCGTAGAGAGACTCACAGTAGCTACTGTAATTGAGTACTGGCAGTGTCTGCTGTGGCAGGTGGGAAGGTTCAAGTTACCTATAAAATATCTCATCTCTCAATGTTCTAATTTCTCAATGTTCATCTCAAAATGCACCAAATTCCTTCATTTATCCGTTGAAATTCCTTTTTTTCTTGCCAGAGGGAGAATGCCCGAGGACCCCCTACTGGTTTTAGGCTATGCCCCAAATGTCTTCAAATCCTAGAAACGCCCCTGGTTTAACACTTGAGGTGATTCTCAATCAGTTTTCAATCAGGACGGTGGTCTATTGATTAAATATTGTTCCATCCTGGGATTTCTTAACTGATTGGAATGTTTGTTTTTTAACTAAGGGTAACGTCCTCGCCCCGGCGGGTAGGTCCCAATTATCATTCCTTTCTTCCGAAGTGTGCACTTGTTCACTTCTGTCACGACGTGGCCCTTTTGGGTGTATATCGTGGCTGCCCCTCCCTTTCTCACTCTCTCTCCAACCACAGGTTATCCTGTCTAGGACTGGGGTTCCGCTAGCGGAACAGCCCAAAAAATTGCAGGGCGCAAAATACAAAACAAAAGAAATCTCATAAATCAAAATTATCAAACATACAAGTATTAGGCACCATTTTAAAGATACAATTCATGTTATTCCAGCCACAGTGTCTGATTTAAAAAATGCTTTACAGCGAAAGCTCCACAAATGATTATGTTAGGTCATCACCAAGTCACAGAAAAACCCAGCCATTTTTCCAGCTAAAGAGAGGAGTCACAAAAAGCACAAATAGAGATAAAATTAATCACTAACCTAGATAATCACTAACCATCTTCATCAGATGACACTCATAGGACTTCATGTTACACAATACATGGATGTTTTGTTCGGTAAAGTTCATATTTAAATCCAAAAATCTTATTTTACATTGGCGTGTTAGATTCAGAAGTTCCAAAACATGCAGTGATATTGCAGAGAGCCACATGAATTCACAGAAATACTCATAATAAATGTTGATGAAAATACAGCTATTATACATGAAACTTTAGATACACTTCTCCTTAATGCAACCGCTGTGCCAGATTTCAAAAAAACTTTACGGAAAAAGCATAATCTGAGAATGGCGCTCAGAGCCCAAACCAGCCAGAGAAATATTTGCCATGTTGGGTAGTCAACATTATTCATAAAGAAAATTATAAAAATGAACTTACCTTTGATGATCTTCATCAGAATGCACTTCCAGGAATCGCAGTTCCACAATAAATGCTTGTTTTGTTCGATAATGTCCATCATTTATGTCCATTTATGTCCAATAGCTTCTTTTGTTAGGGTGTTTGGTAAACAATCCAAAAAAAGCGATCTGGTCCATTCGAACGAAACGTTCAAAAAGTTATATTACAGGTCGAAGAAACTTGTCAAACTAAGTATAGAATCGATCTTTAGGATGTTTTTATCATAAATGTTGTTCCAACCGGAGAATTCTAATGTCGGTAGAAAAGCACTGGAACGAGAGAAACCTCTCAAGTGATTGCACGTGATTGAGAACGAGGCTGCAGGCAGACCCCTTAGTAAAACATCTCTCATCCGGCCCTCCTTCACATGAACAGCCTGAAACTACGTTCTAAAAACGGGTTGACATCGAGTGGAAGCCTTAGGAAGTGAAAAAATACCCATATCCCAAAGTGTATTCGATTAGGGCGAGTTCAAAAACTACAAACCTCAGATTTTCCACTTCTTGTTTGGATTTTTGCTCAGGTTTTGCCTGCCATATAAGTTCTGTTATACTCACAGACATGATTCAAACAGTTTTAGAAACGTCAGAGTGTTTTCTATCCAAATCTACTAATTATTTGCATATTCTAGCTTTTAGGACTGAGTAGCAGGCAGTTTACTCTGGGCACCTTTTTATCCAAGCTACTCAATACTGCCCCCCAGTCCCAAAGAAGTTAACACAGTGTCCAAAGAAGGGGCAGATGTATGGTGTTTTCTGCGTAGAGGTGAATCAAAGAATCACCCGCAGCAATAGCGACATCATTGACATATACAGAGAAAAGAGTCGGCCCGAGAATTGAACCCTGTGGCACCCCACAGAGACTGCAAGAGGTCCGGACACACTGAACTCTATCTGAGAAGTAGTTAGTGAACCAGGTGAGGCAGTCATTAGAGAAACCAAGGTTGTTGAGTCTGCCGATAAGAATACGATGATTGACAGAGTCGAAAGCCTTGGTCAGGTCGATGAAGTAGGTGGCACAGTACAGCTTTTTTATCGATGGTGGTTATGATATCGTTTAGGACCTTGAGCATGACTGAGGTAGAGGTACCCGTGATCAGCTCAGTTAACGGATTGCATAGCGGAGAAGGTACAGTGGGATTCGGGATGGTCGTTGATCTGTTTGTTCACTTGGTATTCGAAGACTTAGAATATCAGGATGGAAATTGGTCGGTAACATTTTGGGTCTAGAGTGTCTCCCCCTCCCGATCTCCAATCTTTAGGAATCTCAGACGACTTGAAAGAGAGGTTGAACAGACTAGTAATAGGGTTTGCAACAATTGCGGAAGAAAATTTTAGGAAGAGAGGGTACAGATTGTCAAGCCCAGCTGATTTGTAGGGATCCAGATTCTGCAGCTCTTTCAGGACATCAGCTGTCTGGATTTGGGTGAAGGAGAAGCGGGGGGGAGCTTGGGCCCGTTGCTGTGAGGGGGTACAGAGCTGTTGGCCGGGGTTGGGGTAGCCAGGTGGAAAGCGTAGCCAGACGTAGAGAAATGCTTATTGAAAATCTTGATTATCGTGGATTTATCAGTGGTGACAGTGTTTCCTAGCCTCAGTGCAGTGGGCAGCTGAGAGGAGGTGCTCTCATTCTCCATGGACTTTACAGCGTTCCAAAACCTTTTGGAATTAGTGCTGCAGGATACACATTTCTGTTTGAAAAAGCTGGCTTTTCCTTTCCTAACTGGCTGTGTATGTTGTGTATGTTGTGTATGTTGTTTTTTTGAAAGGGGAATGCTTATTTAAGATGGTGAGGAAGGCACTTTTGAAGAACAACCAGGCATCCTCTACTGACAGGATGAGGTCAATATCCTTCCAAGATACCCTGGCCAGGATGATTAGAAAGGCCTGCTCGCTGAAATGTTTTAGGGAGCGTTTGACAGCGATGAGGGGTGGTCGTTTTACCGCGGACCCATGATGGACGCAGTCAATGAAGCAGTGATCGCTGAGATCTTGGTTGAAAACAGCAGAGGTGTATTTAGAGGGCAAGTTGGTCAGGATGAGGGTGCCCATATTTACGGATTTGGGGTTGTACCTGGTAGGTTCCTTGATCATCTGTGTGAGATTGAGGGCATCAAGCTTAGATTGTAGGATGGCCGGGGTGTTAAGCATATTCCAGTTTAGGTCACCTAACAGTAAGAACTCTTACGATAGATGGGTGGCAATCAATTCACATATGATGTTCAGGGCACAGCTGGGAGCTTGGGGGGTGTATAACAACCGTCAACAGTGAGAGACTTATTTCTGGAGAGATGGATTTTTAAAAGTAGTAGCTCGAACTGTTTGGGCATAGACCTGGATAGTAGGACAGAACTCTGCAGGCTATCTTTACAGTAGATTGCATCTCCACCCCCTTTAGCAGTTCTATCTTGACGGAAAATGTTGTAATTGGGGATGGAAATGTCAGAATTTTTGGTGGCCTTCCTAAGCCAGGATTCAGACATGGCTAGGACATCAGGGTTGGCGGAGTGTGCTAAAGCAGTGAATAAAGCTAACTTAGGGAGGAGGCTTCTGATGTTAACATGCATGATCCCAAGGCTTTTCCGGTTACACAAGTCAACACATGCGAGTGCTTGGGGACACACAGGGCCTGGGTTAACCTCTACATCACCAGAGGAACAGAGGAGGAGTAGTATAACGGTACGGCTAAAGGCTATAAGAACTGGTCGTCTAGTGCGTTCGGAACAGAGAGGTAAAGGAGCAGACTTCTGGGCGTGGTAGGATAGATTCAGGGCATAATGCACAATAACGGCATGGTAGGGTACGAGTACAGTGGAGGTAAACCTAGGCATTGGGTGTTGATGAGAGAGGCTGCATCTCTGGAAGCGCCAGTTAAGCTAGGTGCGGTCTCCGCATATGTGGGGGGTGGGGCAAGGGAGCTAACCGAGGCATGTAGAGTGGGACTAAGGGCTCCGCAGGAAAACTTCTCAATTGTGGAGTTTGCATCTGATGGTTGTATAAAATATATGATTGAATATGAAACTCTGTGAGAAGATGTAATGTGATGTCGGTCTTCTAAACGAGATACCTGTTTAGATATAAAGTTTTAACTAGTCAGTGGCCACACCCCCGTGAGCTCAGACATTACATCAGGCCTTCATGGAACCACCCTTCTTCCACAGAGTATAAAACCACTCGTGACAAAATGTACATTTTATGACAAATAGACCCACGGTAAGCCGGACGTCTCGAATGGTTAAGAAATCTACAAACTAGAGTCAAGATAACGCCGGGACGAGGTCCCCACATTGGATTGGCTATCACTCTAGAGACCAAAACATGCCGTGTGCCGCTGGTGTGTGAAGTGGTTCAAGCTACAACTCCAGAGAACGTGGAGATCATCCCCACGCTGAAATGTGGTTCAAGCTACAACTCCAGAGAACGTGGAGATCATCCCCACGCTGAAATGTGGTTCAAGCTACAACTCCAGAGAACGTGGAGATCATCCCCACGCTGAAATGTGGTTCAAGCTACAACTCCAGAGAACGTGGAGATCATCCCCACGCTGAAATGGCTAAGAAATCTACAAACTAAAGAACAAATTATTCAGGCTGCAGCTGTTTAAATTCTTTAGTCTGGTAAACACATCCGATCTAAGAACATTTCTGAATGTTACTCTGAAGTATCCATTATAACAACCTACAACAGACTTTGAACTGTGGTGGACAAACCACAGGCTTTCTGTCAACTGACTATCCAGCCGATTGACCCGGCGATTACAGAGAGAGGACAACACAGGAATATACTTGTAAATATGTAAATTGCATTTCTAAAATCCAAATGATTGGTTGTTAGGGTGCTAAATGTCCATATTTACGATGAAGTATTCAACTGTATGTATGTAGTGAATCCACACTGAGTTTCCTGCTTATGAACTGTCCCCACCCCTCTCCTTTGTCGACCAAACCGTCATTTCAGGTTAACCCACTAGGGACTTTTCCATCATGTCAGTAACCAATATATAACCTATTGTGCGTGTGTTTATGTAATTCTATGATTGATTAGATTGATTAGTTAGTAAATAAATAATTTAGCCAATTTGTACATCGCTGATTCATGATCTATGTTAGGGTTCGTGCAGATATCCAAGGGTTTGCAACGTTCAGTAATGAGACTGATGAGGCAATAATACATTAGTAAGTGACTGTAGTCGATAAGATATGAAAATATCGGAAGAGTTAATTCCAGAAATAAATACTCTTTAAATTACACATAGTTAATTGATTTGATTATATAGAGTCTTCATATTTAATGCTACGACATTTCTCTTCATGGATTTAAAAGGAAATGACTACTATGAGGAAAATCAAACTAGCCCTTGCAAACACCAATCCATTTGTTTAAGGAGTCCTTAGTGCACACATCAGGAGGAAAGAGGGATTATAGGGATTATAGGGATGAGTTCCCTAATGTATTTCATCAGACTGAGGTTGATGTATGGTGGCCTATGAAGCCCAAAATAGTAATGGTGTAAAATAGCCACATTATGAATAGGGAACAATGGGTTGAAAGAGAAATGGAAAGGGGGGAGGAGGAGTTTGTGCGTGTTTGTGTGTATGTGTGTGTAGTTCTCAGGAAGCAGCTCCCTCCTCCTGTCACCCCACTCCCACCTCCTCCCCCTCCCCTCCCTCCTCCTCCCCCTCCATTCCCTCCTCCTCTCCCCCCACTCCCCCCATTATCATTACCACACCTAATTAGGGAAATGTCAGACTACCCCCACCACCTCCCCTCTTTCTGTCTCTACCCCCACCACCTCCCCTCTTTCTGTCTCTACCCCCACCACCTCCCCTCTTTCTGTCTCTACCCCCACAACCTCCCCTCTTTCTGTCTCTACCCCACCACCTCCCCTCTCTCTGTCACTACCCCCACCACCTCCCCTCTTTCTGTCTCTACCCCACCACCTCCCCTCTTACTGTCTCTACCCCACCACCTCCCCTCTCTCTGTCTCTAACCCCACCACCTCCCCTCTTTCTGTCTCTAACCCCACCACCTCCCCTCTTTCTGTCTCTACCCCCACCACCTCCCCTCTTTCTGTCTCTACCCCCACCACCTCCCCTCTTTCTGTCTCTACCCCACCACCTCCCCTCTTTCTGTCTCTACCCCACCACCTCCCCTCTCTCTGTCTCTAACCCCACCACCTCCCCTCTTTCTGTCTCTAACCCCACCACCACCCCTCTTTCTGTCTCTACCCCCACCACCTCCCCTCTTACTGTCTCCACCCCCACCACCTCCCCTCTTACTGTCTCCACCTCCCCTCTTACTGTCTCTACCCCCACCACCTCCCCTCTTTCTGTCTCTACCCCCACAACCTCCCCTCTCTCTGTCTCTACCCCACCACCTCCCCTCTTTCTGTCTCTACCCCCACCACCTCCCCTCTTTCTGTCTCTACCCCCACAACCTCCCCTCTTTCTGTCTCTACCCCCACCACCTCCCCTCTTTCTGTCTCTACCCCCACCACCTCCCCTCTTTCTGTCTCTACCCCCACCTCCTCCCCTCTCTCTGTCTCTACCCCACCACCTCCCCTCTTTCTGTCTCTACCCCCACCACCTCCCCTCTCTCTGTCTCTACCCCCACCACCTCCCCTCTTTCTGTCTCTACCCCCACCACCTCCCCTCTTACTGTCTCTACCCCACCACCTCCACTCTCTCTGTCTCTAACCCCACCACCTCCCCACTTTCTGTCTCTAACCCCACCACCTCCCCTCTTTCTGTCTCTACCCCCACCACCTCCCCTCTCTCTGTCTCTAACCCCACCACCTCCCCACTTTCTGTCTCTACCCCCACCACCTCCCCTCTCTCTGTCTCTAACCCCACCACCTCCCCACTTTCTGTCTCTAACCCCACCACCTCCCCTCTTTCTGTCTCTACCCCACCACCTCCCCACTTTCTGTCTCTAACCCCACCACCTCCCCTCTTTCTGTCTCTACCCCACCACCTCCCCACTTTCTGTCTCTACCCCCTCCACCTCCCCTCTTTCTGTCTCTACCCCACCACCTCCCCTCTTTCTGTCTCTACCCCCCCACCTCCCCTCTCTCTGTCTCTACCCCCACCACCTCCCCTCTTTCTGTCTCTACCCCCACCACCTCCCCTCTTTCTGTCTCTACCCCCACAACCTCCCGTCTCTCTGTCTCTACCCCACCACCTCCCCTCTCTCTGTCTCTACCCCCCCACCTCCCCTCTCTCTGTCTCTACCCCACCACCTCCCCTCTTTCTGTCTCTACCCCCACCACCTCCCCTCTTTCTGTCTCTACCCCCACCACCTCCCCTCTCTCTGTCTCTACCCCCACCACCTCCCCTCTTTCTGTCTCTACCCCCACCACCTCCCCTCTTTCTGTCTCTACCCCCACAACCTCCCCTCTTTCTGTCTCTACCCCCACAACCTCCCCTCTTTCTGCCTCTACCCCCACCACCTCCCCTCTTTCTGCCTCTACCCCCACCACCTCCCCTCTTTCTGTCTCTACCCCCACCACCTCCCCTCTTTCTGTCTCTACCCCACCACCTCCCCTCTTTCTGTCTCTACCCCCACAACCTGCCCTCTCTCTGTCTCTACCCCCCCACCTCCCCTCTCTCTGTCTCTACCCCCCCACCTCCCCTCTCTCTGTCTCTACCCCCCCACCTAACCTCTTTCTGTCTCTACCCCCACCACCTCCCCTCTTTCTGTCTCTACCCCACCACCTCCCCTCTTTCTGTCTCTACCCCCACCACCTCCCCTCTTTCTGTCTCTACCCCCCCACCTCCCCTCTTTCTGTCTCTACCCCCACCACCTCCCCTCTTTCTGTCTCTACCCCCACCACCTCCCCTCTTTCTGTCTCTACCCCCACCACCTCCCCTCTTTCTGTCTCTACCCCCACCACCTCCCCTCTTTCTGTCTCTACCCCCACCACCTCCCCTCTTTCTGTCTCTACCCCCACCACCTCCCCTCTTTCTGTCTCTACCCCCACCACCTCCCCTCTTTCTGTCTCTACCCCCACCACCTCCCCTCTTTCTGTCTCTACCCCCACCACCTCCCCTCTTTCTGTCTCTACCCCCACCACCTCCCCTCTTTCTGTCTCTACCCCCACCTCCTCCCCTCTCTCTGTCTCTACCCCCACACCTCCCCTCTCTCTGTCTCTACCCCACCACCTCCCCTCTCTCTGTCTCTACCCCCACCTCCTCCCCTCTTTCTGTCTCTACCCCCACCACCTCCCCTCGTTCTGTCTCTACCCCCACCTCCTCCCCTCTTTCTGTCTCTACCCCCCCACCTCCCCTCTCTCTGTCTCTACCCCACCACCTCCCCTCTTTCTGTCTCTACCCCCACCACCTCCCCTCTTTCTGTCTCTACCCCCACCACCTCCCCTCTTTCTGTCTCTACCCCCACCTCCTCCCCTCTTTCTGTCTCTACCCCCACCACCTCCCCTCTTTCTGTCTCTACCCCCACAACCTCCCCTCCCCTCTCTCTGTCTCTACCCCCACCACCTCCCCTCTTTCTGTCTCTACCCCCACCACCTCCCCTCTTTCTGTCTCTACCCCACCACCTCCCCTCTTTCTGTCTCTACCCCCACCACCTCCCCTCTTTCTGTCTCTACCCCACCACCTCCCCTCTTTCTGTCTCTACCCCCCCACCTCCCCTCTCTCTGTCTCTACCCCCACCACCTCCCCTCTTTCTGTCTCTACCCCCACCACCTCCCCTCTTTCTGTCTCTACCCCACCACCTCCCCACTTTCTGTCTCTACCCCCACCACCTCCCCTCTTTCTGTCTCTACCCCCACAACCTCCCCTCTCTCTGTCTCTACCCCACCACCTCCCCTCTCTCTGTCTCTACCCCCCCACCTCCCCTCTCTCTGTCTCTACCCCACCACCTCCCCTCTTTCTGTCTCTACCCCCACCACCTCCCCTCTTTCTGTCTCTACCCCCACCACCTCCCCTCTTTCTGTCTCTACCCCCACCCCCTCCCCTCTTTCTGCCTCTACCCCCACCACCTCCCCTCTTTCTGCCTCTACCCCCACCACCTCCCCTCTTTCTGTCTCTACCCCCACCACCTCCCCTCTTTCTGTCTCTACCCCCACCACCTCCCCTCTTTCTGTCTCTACCCCCACCACCTCCCCTCTTTCTGTCTCTACCCCCACCCCCTCCCCTCTTTCTGTCTCTACCCCCACCACCTCCCCTCTTTCTGTCTCTACCCCCACCACCTCCACTCTTTCTGTCTCTACCCCCACCCCCTCCCCTCTTTCTGTCTCTACCCCCACCACCTCCCCTCTTTCTGTCTCTACCCCACCACCTCCCCTCTTTCTGTCTCTACCCCACCACCTCCCCTCTTTCTGTCTCTACCCCCACCACCTCCCCTCTTTCTGTCTCTACCCCCACCACCTCCCCTCTTTCTGTCTCTACCCCCACCACCTCCCCTCTTTCTGTCTCTACCCCCACCTCCTCCCCTCTCTCTGTCTCTACCCCCCCACCTCCCCTCTCTCTGTCTCTACCCCACCACCTCCCCTCTTTCTGTCTCTACCCCCACCACCTCCCCTCTTTCTGTCTCTACCCCCACCTCCTCCCCTCTCTCTGTCTCTACCCCCACCACCTCCCCTCTTTCTGTCTCTACCCCCACCACCTCCCCTCTTTCTGTCTCTACCCCCCCACCTCCCCTCTTTCTGTCTCTACCCCCACCACCTCCCCTCTTTCTGTCTCTACCCCCACCACCCCCCCTCTTTCTGTCTCTACCCCCACCACCTCCCCTCTTTCTGTCTCTACCCCCACCACCTCCCCTCTTTCTGTCTCTACCCCCACCACCTCCCCTCTTTCTGTCTCTACCCCCACCACCTCCCCTCTTTCTGTCTCTACCCCCACCACCTCCCCTCTTTCTGTCTCTACCCCCACCACCTCCCCTCTTTCTGTCTCTACCCCCACCTCCTCCCCTCTCTCTGTCTCTACCCCACCACCTCCCCTCTCTCTGTCTCTACCCCCACCTCCTCCCCTCTTTCTGTCTCTACCCCCACCACCTCCCCTCTTTCTGTCTCTACCCCCACCTCCTCCCCTCTTTCTGTCTCTACCCCCCCACCTCCCCTCTCTCTGTCTCTACCCCCACCACCTCCCCTCTTTCTGTCTCTACCCCCACCACCTCCCCTCTTTCTGTCTCTACCCCCACCACCTCCCCTCTTTCTGTCTCTACCCCACCACCTCCCCTCTTTCTGTCTCTACCCCCACCACCTCCCCTCTTTCTGTCTCTACCCCCACCTCCTCCCCTCTTTCTGTCTCTACCCCCACCACCTCCCCTCTTTCTGTCTCTACCCCCACAACCTCCCCTCCCCTCTCTCTGTCTCTACCCCCACCACCTCCCCTCTTTCTGTCTCTACCCCCACCACCTCCCCTCTTTCTGTCTCTACCCCACCACCTCCCCTCTTTCTGTCTCTACCCCCACCACCTCCCCTCTTTCTGTCTCTACCCCCACCACCTCCCCTCTTTCTTTCTCTACCCCCACCTCCTCCCCTCTCTCTGTCTCTACCCCCCCACCTCCCCTCTTTCTGTCTCTACCCCCACCACCTCCCCTCTTTCTGTCTCTACCCCCACCACCTCCCCTCTTTCTGTCTCTACCCCCACCTCCTCCCCTCTCTCTGTCTCTACCCCACCACCTCCCCTCTTTCTGTCTCTACCCCCACCTCCCCTCTTTCTGTCTCTACCCCACCACCTCCCCTCTTTCTGTCTCTACCCCCACCACCCTTCTTTCTGTCTCCTCGTCTCTGTCCATCTCACCTGTTTAGTCAATGAGTTAGTTTACCCCTTGAGGGGATTCTTAATCAGTTTTCAATCAGGAAGGTGGTTTGTTGTTTAATTAAATATTGTGCGATGTTTGGGTTCAGAGCTGATAGCCCTGCTGAAAAAATACAGCATAGACCAGCATACATTTCAATATGGTCCATGCTGGTCCATGCTGGTCTGTGCTGGTCTGTGCTGGTCTGTGCTGGTCTGTGCTGGTCAGTGCTGGTCTGTGCTGGTTGGATGCTGGTCTGACCACTATGGTCTAGCTGGTAATGCTGGCAGACCAGCCTTTGATGTGTTTTTTCTGGTGACCAGCCTTTGCTGTGTTTTTGCTGGTGACTAGCCTTCGCTATGTTTTTGCTGGTGACTAGCCTTCGCTGTGTTTTGGACACTGGTGACCATCCATCGTTGTGTTTTCACTGGTGACCAGAATTCAGAATGGGGGGGGGGGGGGTCATTGTGGTCGATTGTGTAACATTTAGTAACAATTAAGTTTATGCTACTATGGTGAGTAATCTGTTGAGATATGCTGTACAAACATACATACAATTTGATGGTTTAATAAAATGCTAGATATCATACCTTTCGCACTATTTGTAAGAGAATAGCCTTTATTTTGGGACAGATACTAATTCATGAAATAGCAATAGCTATATGCACTGTTAAATAGACTGAATGTAGGATATGAAAGTATGTGAATTTACAGTGTATATTTTTTTTTATGTAGATATACAGTATATATATATATTTTTTTTTGTCTGTAAAATCTTTGAAATTGTTGCATGTTGCGTTTTTATTTTTTGATCAGTGTGCAATCTGGCTATAGAACACCATGCAACTGTAGAATATGGAAATCGTCTGTTTATGACATTTTGTTCTGTTACGGAAAATGGATAACTTTATCACAGGAGAAAAAAGGAATCAGAGATGCTAGTCTACCAAGAGATTTAACTTGTAACGCTGGTCGGAAGGATGAGACCAAGGTGCAGCGTGATACGTGTTCATGCTTCTTTATTTTAAAAAACAAACACCAAACAAAACAACAAAAGAACAACGAACGTCACGTTCTGAATACGACACAGAGCTAACAAAAAACAACATCCCACAACCTACGGTGGCAAAACAGGCTGCCTAAGTATGATTCCCAATCAGAGACAACGATAGACAGCTGTCCCTGATTGAGAACCATACCCGGCCAAAAGATAGAAACACAAAACATAGAATGTCCACCCCACATCACACCCTGACCAAACCAAATGGAGACATAAAAAGTCTCTCTAAGGTCAGGGCATGACATAACTAGCGATTACATTACTTCCTGTAATTTGTGGGTGCGCAAGGAAGATTCAGGCAGAAGTCATTGGAAAATTGTCACGTTCTTAGCTACAGTAAGTAATTGCATTTTGAGTCAAAGTTGTGTATCTAGTTGTTTCTATTTGACCTAGCACACACAAATTAGGGATTCTTATATAGACTACTTTCCATTACATGTCCAGTTTCATAAAATATATAAACCACAAAGTAAATCACTTAAAACCTCTCTGGGATAGTGGGACGGTAGCGTCCCACTTGGCCAAAATCCAGGGAAAATGTAGAGCGCCAAATTCAAAAATATTATATAAAATCAAACTTTCATTAAATCACACATGTAAGATACCAAATTAAAGCTACACTCGTTGTGAATCCAGCCAACATGTCATATTTCAAAAAGGCTTTTCGGCGAAAGCATAAGATGCTATTATCTGACGATAGCACAATGTCAACAAAGAGAGAGTAGCATATTTCAACCCTGCCGGCGCTATTCAAAGCGCAGATATAAAATATAAAACATGCATTACCTTTGACGAGATTCTTTTGTTGGCACTCCAATATATCCCATAAACATCACAAATGGTCCTTTTGTTCGATTAATTCCGTCCATATATATCCAAATTGTCCATTTATTTGGTGCGGTTGATCCAGAAAAAAACAGCTTCCAATTTGCACAGTCACTACACAATATCGCAAAAATTACCTCTAAACTTTGCCAAAACATTTCAAAGTACTTTTGCAATACAACTTAAGGTATTTGTAATCGTTAATAATCGATCAAATTGAAGACGGGTCTATCTGTTTTCAATACAGGAGATCAACAAACTAACGCTACTATTTTTAGTCTTGCGCAACTCTCAAACAGTACACATGACGTTACACTGCTTCCTGATGGCCTTCTTCTTCATTGCACAAATGAATAACCTCAACCTATTTCCTAAGACTGGTGACATCCAGTGGAAGCAGTAGGAACTGAGAACAGAGTGATTAGAAATCTGGCTTCCCAATGAAATCTCATTGAACAGACAGTGACTTAAAAAAAATAAAAAGAATAATGGTTAGTCCTCTGGGTTTTGCCTGCTACACAAGTTCTGTTATACTTACAGATATGATTCAAACAGTTTTAGAAACTTCAGAGTGTTTTCTATCCAAATCTACTAATAATATGCATATCTTATATTTTGGGGATGAGTAGAAGGAAGTTGAAAATGAGCACGCTATTTTTCCAAAAGTGAAAACTCTGCCCCCTATCCTAGAGAAGTTTTAAGAACACATTTATACATTATTATTTTGCCCTGCTCAACATGGATTCATGTTGTTTAACCACATGTTGTGGTTATGATAACATTATCTTTCTTAGGGCTAGCCAACGCTACTATTCATTCTGGCTCCCAAGTGGCGCAGCGGTCTAAGGCACTGCAATCTCAGTGCAAGATGCGTCACACATCCTGCTGTGATTGGGAGTCCCACGGGGCGGCGCACAATTGGCCCTGCATCGTGCGGGTTTGGCCGGGGTAGGCTGTCATTCTAAATAAGAATTTATTTTTAACTGACTTGCCTAGTTTGAAAAAATTAACTGAATGAACGTTACCCTGCACACGGATATTTCAGGCTAGATTTCAATAGCAATTACACATCACTTTGCAAACCAGCATAATGGGACTTGATGCTGGTGTTGCAGGTGACCACCTTATTTGTCCAAAACAAAACAAAGGTTGGTCACCAGCAGAAAACACAACAAAGGCTGGTCACCAGCAGAAAACACAACAAAGGCTGGTCACCAGCGAAAACACAACAAAGGCTGGTCACCAGCGAAAACACAACAAAGGCTGGTCACCAGCGAAAACACAACAAAGGCTGGTCACCAGCAAAAACACAACAAAGGCTGGTCACCAGTAGAAAACACAACAAAGGCTGGTCACCAGCAGAAAACACAACAAAGGCTGGTCACCAGCGAAAACACAACAAAGGCTGGTCACCAGCGAAAACACAACAAAGGCTGGTCACCAGCAGAAAACACAACAAAGGCTGGTCACCAGTAGAAAACACAACAAAGGCTGGTCACCAGCAGAAAACACAACAAAGGCTGGTCACCAGCAGAAAACAAAACAAAGGCTGGTCACCAGCGAAAACAAAACAAAGGCTGGTCACCAGCGAAAACAAAACAAAGGCTGGTCACCAGCAGAAAACACAACAAAGGCTGGTCACCAGCAGAAAACACAACAAAGGCTGGTCAGAGGAAGAAGAGATTATAGGGAGAGATCAATGTATTTCTTCAGACAAAGGTTGATGTGTGGTTGCCTATGAAGCCCAAAAGAGTAATGGGGTAAAATAGCCTCATTATGAATAGGGACAATGGGTTGAAAGAGAAATTTAAGGGGAAGCATGTCTTTTAATTTATCAAGCCAAATAACAGGTGAGGTGTGGGTGTGTGTGGGCACTGACACATTTGGTTGCTCGTGTGTGTGTCTAGTTCTCAGCTGGGGAGGAGAGGAGAGAGCTGAGAGAGAGCGCTGGGAGAGAGAGCTGAGAGAGAGAGCTGAGAGAGAGAGAGAGAGAGAGCTGAGAGAGAGAGAGAGGGAGAGAGAGCTGACAGAGAGAGCTGACAGAGAGAGCTGAGAGAGAGCTGAGAGAGAGAGCTGAGAGAGAGAGACAGAGACAGAGACAGAGACAGAGACAGAGACAGAGACAGAGACGAGAGAGAGAGAGAGCTGAAGTATAACCAGTCCTATAGTCAAACCTTTCTCTCCCGCCACTCCCTCCTCTCCCCCCATTCTCATTACCACATCTAATTAGGGAAATGTCAGACTACCCCTCCACCTCTTCCTCTCTATCCATCTCACCTGTTGAATCATTGAGTTAGTTAATCCCTTGAGGAGATTTACAGTCAGTTTTCAATCAGGACGGTGGTTTGTTGTTAAAATATTGAAAAACTGCCTATAGCAGCGTACATTTCAAACTGGTCCCTGCTGGTCCTTGCTGGTCCCTGCTGGTCCGTGCTGGTCCGTGCTGGTCCCTAATGGTCCCTGCTGGTCCCTGCTGGTCCGTGCTGGTCCCTGCTGGTCCGTGCTGGTCCCTGCTGGTCCCTGCTGGTCCCTGCTGGTCCCTGCTGGTCCCTGCTGGTCCCTGCTGGTCCCTGCTGGTCCGCGCTGGTCCCTGCTGGTCCCTGCTGGTCCCTGCTGGTCCTTGCTGGTCCCTGCTGGTCCCTGCTGGTCCCTGCTGGTCCGCGCTGGTCCCTGCTGGTCCCTGCTGGTCCCTGCTGGTCCTTGCTGCTCCGCGGTGGTCCGCGCTGGTCCTTGCTGCTCCGCGGTGGTCCCTGCTGGTCCGTGCTGGTCCGTGCTGGTCCGTGCTGGTCCCTGCTGGTCCTTGCTGGTCCCTGCTGGTCCCTGCTGGTCCTTGCTGGTCCGTGCTGGTCCCTGCTGGTCCCAGCTGGTCCGTGCTGGTCCCTGCTGGTCCGTGCTGGTCCCTGCTGGTCCGTGCTGGTCCGTGCTGGTCCGTGCTGGTCCGTGCTGGTCCCTGCTGGTCCTTGCTGGTCCCTGCTGGTCCCTGCTGGTCCCTGCTGGTCCGTGCTGGTCCCTGCTGGTCCGTGCTGGTCCGTGCTGTTCCCTGCTGGTCCCTGCTGGTCCGTGCTGGTCCCTGCTGGTCCCTGCTGGTCCCTGCTGGTCCCTGCTGGTCCGTGCTGGTCCGTGCTGGTCCCTGCTGGTCCCTGCTGGTCCGTGCTGGTCCGTGCTGGTCCCTGCTGGTCCCCGCTGGTCCCCGCTGGTCCGTGCTGGTCCCTGCTGGTCCCTGCTGGTCCCTGCTGGTCCGTGCTGGTCCGTGCTGGTCCCTGCTGGTCCCTGCTGGTCCCTGCTGGTCCGCGCTGCTCCGTGCTGGTCCGTGCTGGTCCGCGCTGCTCCGCAGTGGTCCGCGGTGGTCAGTGGTGGTCAGTGGTGGTCAGTGGTGGTCAGTGGTGGTCCGTGTTGATCAGTGCTGGTCGGATGCTGGTCAAGCTGGTTTGACCAGCATGGTCTAGCTGGCAGACCAGCCTTTGTTGTGCTTTTGCTGGTGACCAGCCTATGTTGTGTTTTCGCTGGTGACCAGCCTATGTTGTGTTTTCGCTGGTGACTTGGCCCTCAAATCCTCAAAACGTTATAGAGCTGCACTATCGAGAGCGTCTTGACTGGCTGCAACACCGCCTGGTACGGCGACTTCAAGGTTCCAAAAACGCAAGGTGCTACAGATGCTGGTGAGAACGGGCCAGTACATCACTGGAGCCAAGCTCCCTGCCATCCCGGACCTGTATACCAGGCGATATACCAGGCGGTGTGAGAGAAAAGCCCCAAAAATTGTCAAAGACTCCAGCCACCGAAGCCATAGACTGTTCTCTCTGATACTGCTACTGTAAGTCTGGGACCAACAGGACCCTGAACATCTTCTATCTTTAAGCCATAAGACTGATAAACAAGACTGATAAACAAGACTGATAAACAAGACTGATAAACAAGACTGATAAACAAGACTGATAAATCATTTAATACCTTTCTGAAATTATTATTAACCTCTTGACTTTTGTCCACATTTCATTTATTTATTCATTTGTTACAGCCTGAATTTACATGAATAAGATTAAGATTAGATTAAATTGAGATGTTTGTGTCAATGGCCTACACACCATATCCCATAATTTAAAAACAAGTGTAATTATGTTTATTTTTATTTTTATGTTTAATCAATAAAAATATTTTAAGTTTTTAACCCCTTTGTAATGCCAAGCCTAAATACGTTTAGGAGTAAGAATTTACTTAAGAAGTTGCATGGACTCACTCTTTATGCAATAACAGTGTCATAGTCTAAGCCCTGTCTAAACTGGGAGGGGGGGATATAGTAAGCTATATGGCATTTTTAAAAGAATATCATACGATGATGATTTAGCTATTTGATTTTGGATCTTAAATATACAAAAAAAATGTGGGTATGAACTTTTTATTTTGGCCTTAGTACTATTAGCCCATATTGAATAATGCAAATGAATTACTTAAAAATCATACAATGTGATTTTCTGGATTTTTGTTTTAGATTCCGTCACTCACAGTTGAAGTGTACCTATGATAAAAAATTACAGACCTCTACATGCTTTGTAAGTAGGAAAACCTGCAAAATCGGCAGTGTATCAAATACTTGTTCTCCCCACTGTATGTACAGTCACTGTGGGGATGACGTTATAGATGCATTTATTGACTGATGTGGTGTACTCCTCAATGCCATCGGAAGAATCCCGGAACATATTCCAGTCTGTGCTAGCAAATCAGTCCTGTAGCTTAGTATCTGCGTCATCTGACCCCTTCCTTATTGTGCAAGTTCCTGGTACATCCTGCTTTCATTTTTGCTTGTAAGCAGGAATCAGGAGGATAGAGTTATAGTCAGATTTTCTAAATGGAGGGCGAGGGAAAACTTTGTATGGGTCTCTGTGTATGGAGTAAAAGTTGTCTGGAGTTTTTTATCCCTCTGGTTGCACATGTAACATACTGGTAGAAATTAGGTAAAACAGATTTAAGTTTCCCTGCATTAAAGTCCCCGGCCACTAGGAGCGCCACCTCTGGATGAGCATTTCCTTGTTTCCTTATGGCAAAACGCTCGTTGAGTGTCATCTTAGTGCCAGCATCGGTTTGTGGTAGTAAATAGACAGCTACAGAAAAAAAAGATGAAAACTCTCTTGGTAAATAATGTGGTCTACAGCTTATCATGAGATACTCTACCTCAGGCGAGCAAAACCTTAAGACTTCCTTTAATTTTAGATTCCATGCACCAGCTGTTATTGACAAATAGACACAGACTGCCAACCCTTGTCTTACCGGAGGCAGCTCTTCTATCTTGACAATGGACCGAACAGCCAGCTGTATGTTATTCATGTTGTCATTCAGCCACGACTCTGTGAAACATAAGATATTACAGTTTTTAATATCCCGTTGGTAGGATAATCTTGATCAGAGCTCATCAATTTTGTTATCCAATGATTACACTTTAGCTAATAGGACTGATGGTAGAGGGGGATTTCTCACTCTCTGTCGGATCCTTACAAGGCCTACGTCCTTGATAGCTCTGTCTCGATTTGGGTCTTGTCAGGTGTCTGGAGTAAATCCTTTGTATCCGACACGTTAATGAAAAAATCTTTGTCGAGTACAAGGTGAGTAATCGCTGTCCTGATATCTAGAGGTTATTTTCAGTTAAAGAGATAGTGGCAGAAACATTATGTACAAAATAAGTTTCAAATAACAAGAAAAAACACACACACAGCAGCCAAATCAGACAGATGAATGTGGTCAGAGACCTACTAAAGCAGCATCGTCCCCTCTATATTCTGTGCCTGCCTGGCAGGGTTGGTCCTACAAAGACAAAGCCCCCTAAAGGGAGAGCATAATACACAAGGACATTCTCAAAGGCTTCATGACCTTGTACCTAGCCGGTGGGGATTCCGGTGGGGTGCCCCCCACCCAGGTAGTGGCAGTGCTGGCCACACTGGCTCCATGGGGAGGGGGTCACAGTCGGACAATCAGAGAGGGGGGAAATTATTGTGGCTCTGGTGGCACACAATAATCAAAGGTCTGACTGGACAGAGATGCTTGGGAAAATGGTCACAACGGGGGGCCATGTGTGTGGGTGTTTCAGGGGAAGGAGGTGCATCTGAGCTCCATCACCTAGGACTTGACATTGGTTAATACCTCTACGGACCCCCCTCCCGGATCCGGGATCATCCTCATCAAAAAAGCTGACTAGCATAGCCTAACCTAGCGCCACAGGGATATCATATAATATAATTTCATGAAATCACAAGTCCAATACAGCAAATGAAAGATAAACATCTTGTGAATCCAGCCAATATTTTCGACTTTTAAAATGGTTTACAGCGAAAACACAATATATATTTATGTTAGCTCACCACAATAGCCAAACACACAACGCCATTTTTTTTCAATGCAAACATAGCTTTCACAAAACCCACAAATAGAGATAAAATTAATCACTAACCTTTGAACAACTTCATCAGATGACAGTCTTATAACATCATGTTATACAATACATTTGTGTTTTGTTCGAAAATGTGCATGTTTATAGCTACAAATCCTGGTTTTACAACGCAGCCATCGTCACAAATAACACCATCACAAATAACACATCACCATTTGATGATCTTCCATCAGAATGCAGTGCAAGGAGTCCTAGTTCCACAACAATATTTAGAATGTCCATTTCTTCTGTCGAATTAGCAACTTTGGCTAGCATGGTGGAGCGCACATGTCCATGAACTCTTGGCGCATGGAACGAAAAATTCCAAAAGACATAATAAAAGTCGAATAAACTGGTCTGTAACGCCCTGGGTGTCGGGGGGGGCGAAGTCAGACGCAGGAACAGCAGAGCTTAAATATGTTAAGTCTTTAATACCCAACTAACAAACGAATATGTCCAACACGGGCATACTGGGTGTCATACACAACGGTCCAACGACACGAGAAACAAACCCAGTCCACAATAATCATAACCACTCCCGAAAACCCAAAAGCTACAATGAAACAATCCCGCACAACGGAGCGTACGGGCTGGCTGGCTAATAAAGCCACACTAATAAAACTAACTGAACACGGGTGATACAAATAAACAATTAAGGAGGTGGAGGAAAAAGAGTCAGTGGCAGCTAGTAGGCCGGTGACGACGACCGCCGAGCGCCACCCGAACGGGAAGGAGAGCCTGCCTCGGTTGGAGTCGTGACATGGTCAAACTTAGTTGAAAATCCATCTTTATGATGTTTTTCTCATATGTATCCAATAACGTCCAAGACGGAGCATTTCGTTGTGTCTATCTAACGCATTGAAGAAAACAATATGGTGCTCTCTGGTGCGCAGCAAAATACTGCCAATATGGCGGACCTGTCACTCCAAAAGCTCTCATTCGGTTTCACATCAAGCTAGACACTCCATTCAACATTCTACTGCCTGTTGACATCTAGTGGAAGGCGTATGAAGTGCATACAGATCCATAAATAAAAGGCAATTGAATAGGCAAGGCCTTACACAGAGACCCATTTTCAGAATTTTCACTTCCTGTTTGGAAGTTTGCTGCCAAATTAGTTCTGTTTTACTCACAGATATAATACAAACAGTTTTATAAACTTCAGAGTGTTTCCTATCAAATAGTAATAATAATATGCATATCGTATGATCTAGAACAGAGTACGAGGCCGTTTAACTTGGGCATGATTTTTTCCCAAAGTGAAAACAGCGCCCACCTATTAACAAGAAGTTTTTAATCAAATCTCAACCCTTGTTACTCAGTTTTGCCTTCTCAAACAGCTACAACTGTGTATGCATTTGCACATCAAGACCTTAATTGAGTTGGGCTCGGGGATGGAACAACTATTGGTGGGGAAAGGGAGGGTCATTTGTGTATGAGCGTGTGTGTGTTTATTAATTTTTTTTTAATTTAAGTAGACAAATCAATTAATAACAAATTCTTATTTACAATGACGGCATAGCAAAAGGCAAAAGGCCTCCTGTGGGGACGGGGGTGGGATAATTTTTAAAAATTAAAATATAAGGCAAAACACACATCACGACAAGAGAGACACCACAACACTACATAAACAGAGACTTAAGACATCAACACAGCAGGGTAGCAACACCACATGACAACAACAAGTTAGATACACAACATAACAGCAGCACAAAACATGTTACAAACATTATTGGCCACAGACAACAGCACAAAGGACAAGAAGGTAGAGACAAGACTACATCACGCGAAGCAACAACAACTGTCAGTAAGAATATCCAAGATTGAGTCTTTGAATGAAATAAAGATTTTTTAAATTTTAGATGAAGTTGTGTGGATAAAAGGGGGGGTGAAATATATTTCTCCCATTTGCAAAGAAACTCAATAGGGGTGATGATTTTAATTAACAATAATTTTTATCCGAATGCGCAAATTGTCCAAACAGATCCTCAAGGTAGATGGATTATTTTAAATGTGTTATTTGAACATAAACACATTTGACTCATTAATCTATACGGTCCAAATAATGATGATTCATGCTTCTTTGAAAATATATTAAATAAGTAATCAACCCTACAAGCAATAAAATACTATTATTATGGTGGGAGATTTTAATACGGTTTTAAATACCTCTATGGACTGTAAAGGAAATCACACTACAAACTATCACCCGCATGTTCTTAAGGAAATCATGAATGTCATGGATATATTGGAACTAGTGGATATATGGAGGCTTAAATATCCTGGCCTAGTGAGATATACATGGAGGAGGTTTAATATCCTGACCTAGTGAGATAAACATGGAGGAGGTTTAATACCCTGACCTAGTGAGATATACATGGAGGAGATTTAATATCCTGACCTAGTGAGATATACATGGAGAAGGTTTAATATCCTGACCTAGTGAGATAAACATGGAGGAGGTTTAATACCCTGACCTAGTGAGATATACATGGTGGAGGTTTAATATCCTGACCTAGTGAGATATACATGGAGGAGGTTTAATATCCTGACCTAGTGAGATATACATGGAGGAGGTTTAATATCCTGACCTAGTGAGATATTCATGGTGGAGGTTTAATATCCTGACCTAGTGAGATATACATGGTGGAGGTTTAATATCTTGACCTAGTGAGATATACATGGAGGAGGTTTAATATCCTGACCTAGTGAGATATACATGGAGGAGGCTTAATATCTTGACCTAGTGAGATATACACGGAGGAGGTTTAATATCCTGAACTAGTGAGATATACATGGAGGAGGTTTAATACCCTGACCTAGTGAGATATACATGGAGGTTTATTATCCTGACCTAGTGAGATATACATGGAGGAGGTTTAATACCCTGACCTAGTGAGATATACATGGAGGTTTATTATCCTGACCTAGTGAGATATACATGGAGGAGGTTTAATATCCTGACCTAGTGAGATATACATGGAGGAGGTTTAATATCAAGACCTAGTGAGATATACATGGAGGAGATTTAATATCCTGTCCTAGTGAGATATACATGGAGGTTTAATATCCTGACCTAGTGAGATATACATTGAGGAGGTTTAAAATCCTGACCTAGTGAGATATACATGGAGGAGGTTTAATATCCTGACCTAGTGAGATATACATGGTGGAGGTTTAATATCCTGACCTAGTGAGATATACATGGAGGAGATTTAATATCCTGACCTAGTGAGATATACATGGAGGTTTATTATCCTGACCTAGTGAGATATACATGGAGGAGGTTTATTATCCTGACCTAGTGAGATATACATGGCGGAGGTTTAATATCCTGACCTAGTGAGATATACATTGAGGAGGTTTAATATCCTGACCTAGTGAGATATACATGGCGGAGGTTTAATATCCTGACCTAGTGAGATATACATTGAGGAGGTTTAATATCCTGACCTAGTGAGATATACATGGCGGAGGTTTAATATCCTGACCTAGTGAGATATACATGGAGGAGGTTTAATATCCTGACCTAGTGAGATATACATGGAGGTTTAATATCCTGACCTAGTGAGATTGTCATGTTTTTGATCATCATGTCTTGTCCCTGTGCTTCCCTCTGCTGGTCTTATTAGGTTCTTTCCCTCTTTTCTATCCTTCTCTCTCCTCCTCCCTTTCTCCCTCTCCCGCTCTCTCTCTATCGTTCCGTTCCTGCTCCCAGCTGTTTCTCATTCTCCTAACGACCTCATTTACTCTTTCACACCTGTCCCCTATTTTTGCCCTCATTAGAGTTCCTATTTCTTGCTCTGTTTTCCGCTTCAGTCCTTGTCGGATTCTTGTTTGATGTTTGCTGTTCAGTGTCCTTGTTCCGCCCTGTCGTGTTTTTGCCTTCATCAGATGCTGCATGTGAGCAGGTGTCTAGTGGTCGCGTCTCCAGTCGTTCATCTTTACTGACGAGAGGATTTCAGTTTTCCTGTTTTGTTTTTACCTTAGATATATCAGGAGTATCGTTTTTGTCTAAGACTGGAATAAAGACTCTGTTTCTATTACGTCGCTTTTGGGTCCTCCTTCATCAGCATAACAGAAGAATCCGACCAAGAATGGACCCAGCGACTACGGATTCTCGCAAGACTGCCATTGAGATCCAGGGAGAAATGCTCGGTAGACACGAGCAGGAATTGTCTGCTGCTCGTCATGCCGTTGAGACCCTGGCCGCTCATGTCTCCGATCTCTCAGGACAGTTTCAGAGTCTTCGTCTCGTGCCACCAGCTACTTCCTGGTCTTCCAAGTCTCCGGAACCTAGGGTTAATAACCCACCTTGTTACTCTGGGCAGCCCACTGAGTGTCGCTCCTTTCTCACCCAGTGTGATATTGTGTTCTCTCTCCAGCCCAACACATACTCAGGAGAGAGAGCTCGGATCGCTTACGTCATATCGCTCCTGACTGGTCGGGCTCGGGAGTGGGGCACAGCTATCTGGGAGGCAAGGGCTGAGTGTTCTAACGTTTATCAGAACTTTAAGGAGGAGATGATACGCGTTTTTGATCGTTCTGTTTTTGGGAAGGAGGCTTCCAGGGTCCTGGCTTCCCTATGTCAAGGTGATCGATCCATAACGGATTACTCTATAGAGTTTCGCACTCTTGCTGCATCCAGTGACTGGAACGAGCCGGCGTTGCTCGCTCGTTTTCTGGAGGGACTTCACGCTGAGGTTAAGGATGAGATTCTCTCCCGGGAGGTTCCTTCCAGCGTGGACTCTTTGATTGCACTCGCCATCCGCATAGAACGACGGGTAGATCTTCGTCACCGAGCTCGTGGAAGAGAGCTCGCGTTAACGGTGTTTCCTCTCTCCGCATCTCAACCATCTTCTCCCATCAGCTCAGAGACTGAGCCCATGCAGCTGGGAGGTATTCGCATCTCGACTAAGGAGAGGGAACGGAGAATCACCAACCGCCTTTGTCTCTATTGCGGTTCTGCTGGACATTTTGTCATATCATGTCCAGTAAAAGCCAGAGCTCATCAGTAAGCGGAGGGCTACTGGTGAGCGCTACTACTCAGGTCTCTCCATCAAGATCCTGTACTACCTTGTCGGTCCATCTACGCTGGACCGGTTCGGCTGCTTCCTGCAGTGCCTTGATAGACTCTGGGGCTGAGGGTTGTTTTATGGACGAAGCATGGGCTCGGAAACATGAGATTCCTCTCAGACAGTTAGGGAGGCCCACGCCCATGTTCGCCTTAGATGGTAGTTCTCTCCCCAGTATCAGATGTGAGACACTACCTTTAACCCTCACAGTATCTGGTAACCACAGTGAGACCATTTCCTTTTTGATTTTTCGTTCACCTTTTACACCTGTTGTTTTGGGTCATCCCTGGCTAGTATGTCATAATCCTTCTATTAATTGGTCTAGTAATTCTATCCTATCCTGGAATGTTTCTTGTCATGTGAAGTGTTTAATGTCTGCTATACCTCCTGTTTCTTCTGTCCCCTCTACTCAGGAGGAACCTGGTGATTTGACAGGTGTGCCGGAGGAATATCATGATCTACGCACGGTCTTCAGTCGGTCCAGAGCCAGCTCTCTTCCTCCTCACCGGTCGTATGATTGTTGTATTGATCTCCTTCCGGGGACCACTCCTCCTCGGGGTAGACTATTCTCTCTGTCGGCTCCCGAACGTAAGGCTCTCGAGGATTATCTGTCTGTTTCTCTCGACGCCGGTACTGTGGTGCCTTCTTCCTCTCCCGCCGGAGCGGGGTTTTTCTTTGTTAAGAAGAAGGACGGTACTCTGCGCCCCTGCGTGGATTATCGAGGGCTGAATGACATAACGGTTAAGAATCGTTATCCGCTTCCCCTTATGTCGTCAGCCTTCGAGATGCTGCAGGGAGCCAGGTTCTTTACTAAGTTGGACCTTCGTAACGCTTACCATCTCGTACGCATCAGAGAGGGGGACGAGTGGAAAACGGCGTTTAACACTCCGTTAGGGCATTTTGAATACCGGGTTCTGCCGTTCGGTCTCTCTAATGCTCCAGCTGTCTTTCAGGCATTAGTTAATGATGTACTGAGAGACATGCTGAACATCTTTGTTTTTGTTTACCTTGACGATATCCTGATTTTTTCACCGTCACTCGAGATTCATGTTCAGCACGTTCGACGTGTACTCCAGCGCCTTTTAGAGAATTGTCTCTACGTGAAGGCTGAGAAGTGCGCCTTTCATGTCTCCTCTGTCACTTTTCTCGGTTCTGTTATTTCCGCTGAAGGCATTCAGATGGATCCCGCTAAGGTCCAGGCTGTCAGCGATTGGCCTGTTCCTAAGTCACGTGTCGAGTTGCAGCGCTTTCTCGGTTTCGCTAATTTCTATCGGCGTTTCATTCGTAATTTCGGTCAAGTGGCTGCCCCTCTCACAGCTCTGACTTCTGTCAAGACTTGCTTTAAGTGGTCCGGTTCCGCCCAGGGAGCTTTTGATCTCCTCAAGAAGCGTTTTACATCCGCCCCTATCCTTGTTACTCCTGACGTCACTAAACAATTCATTGTCGAGGTTGACGCTTCAGAGGTGGGCGTGGGAGCCATTCTGTCCCAGCGCTTCCAGTCTGACGATAAGGTTCATCCTTGCGCTTACTTTTCTCATCGCCTGTCGCCATCGGAACGCAACTATGATGTGGGTAACCGCGAACTGCTCGCTATCCGCTTAGCCATAGGCGAATGGCGACAGTGGTTGGAGGGGGCGACCGTTCCTTTTGTCGTTTGGACTGACCATAAGAACCTTGAGTACATCCGTTCTGCCAAACGACTTAATGCACGTCAAGCTCGTTGGGCGTTGTTTTTCGCTCGTTTCGAGTTCGTGATTTCCTATCGCCCGGGGAATAAGAACACCAAGCCTGATGCCTTATCCCGTCTCTTTAGTTCTTCTGTGGTTTCTACCGACCCCGAGGGGATTCTTCCTGAAGGGCGTGTTGTCGGGTTGACTGTCTGGGGAATTGAGAGACAGGTAAAGCAAGCACTCACTCACACTGCGTCGCCGCGCGCTTGTCCTAGTAACCTTCTGTTTGTTCCTGTCTCTACTCGTCTGGCTGTTCTTCAGTGGGCTCATTCTGCCAAGTTAGCTGGCCACCCCGGCGTTCGGGGTACGCTTGCTTCTATTCGCCAGCGGTTTTGGTGGCCTACTCAGGAGCGGGACACGCGCCGTTTCGTGGCTGCTTGTTCGGACTGCGCGCAGACTAAGTCAGGTAACTCTCCTCCTGCCGGTCGTCTCAGACCGCTTCCCATTCCTTCTCGACCATGGTCTCACATCGCCTTAGACTTTATTACCGGTCTGCCTTCGTCTGCGGGGAAGACTGTGATTCTTACGGTTATCGATAGGTTCTCTAAGGCGGCACATTTCATTCCCCTCGCTAAGCTTCCTTCCGCTAAGGAGACGGCACAAATCATCATTGAGAATGTGTTCAGAATTCATGGCCTCCCGTTAGACGCCGTTTCAGACAGAGGTCCGCAATTCACGTCACAGTTTTGGAGGGAGTTCTGTCGTTTGATTGGTGCTTCCGTCAGTCTCTCTTCCGGATTTCATCCCCAGTCTAACGGTCAAGCAGAAAGGGCCAATCAGTCGATTGGTCGCATTTTACGCAGCCTTTCGTTTCGAAACCCTGCGTCTTGGGCAGAACAGCTCCCCTGGGCTGAGTACGCTCACAACTCGCTTCCTTCGTCTGCTACCGGGCTATCTCCGTTTCAGAGTAGTCTTGGTTACCAGCCTCCTCTGTTCTCGTCCCAGCTCGCCGAGTCCAGCGTTCCCTCCGCTCAGGCTTTTGTCCAACGTTGTGAGCGCACTTGGAGGAGGGTCAGGTCTGCACTTTGCCGTTACAGGGCGCAGACTGTGAGAGCCGCCAATAAACGTAGGATTAAGAGTCCTAGGTATTGTCGCGGTCAGAGAGTGTGGCTTTCCACTCGTAACCTTCCCCTTACGACAGCTTCTCGCAAGTTGACTCCGCGGTTCATTGGTCCGTTCCGTGTCTCTCAGGTCGTCAATCCTGTCGCTGTGCGACTGCTTCTTCCGCGACATCTTCGTCGCGTCCACCCTGTTTTCCATGTCTCTTGTGTCAAGCCTTTTCTTCGCGCTCCCGTTCGTCTTCCCTCCCCCCCTCCCGTCCTTGTCGAGGGCGCACCTATTTACAAGGTACGGAAGATCATGGACATGCGTTCTCGGGGACGTGGTCACCAGTATTTAGTGGATTGGGAGGGTTACGGTCCTGAGGAGAGGAGTTGGGTTCCATCTCGGGATGTGCTGGACCGTTCGTTGATTGATGATTTCCTTCGTTGCCGCCAGGGTTCCTCCTCGAGTGCGCCAGGAGGCGCTCGGTGAGTGGGGGGGTACTGTCATGTTTTTGATCATCATGTCTTGTCCCTGTGCTTCCCTCTGCTGGTCTTATTAGGTTCTTTCCCTCTTTTCTATCCTTCTCTCTCCTCCTCCCTTTCTCCCTCTCCCGCTCTCTCTCTATCGTTCCGTTCCTGCTCCCAGCTGTTTCTCATTCTCCTAACGACCTCATTTACTCTTTCACACCTGTCCCCTATTTTTGCCCTCATTAGAGTTCCTATTTCTTGCTCTGTTTTCCGCTTCAGTCCTTGTCGGATTCTTGTTTGATGTTTGCTGTTCAGTGTCCTTGTTCCGCCCTGTCGTGTTTTTGCCTTCATCAGATGCTGCATGTGAGCAGGTGTCTAGTGGTCGCGTCTCCAGTCGTTCATCTTTACTGACGAGAGGATTTCAGTTTTCCTGTTTTGTTTTTACCTTAGATATATCAGGAGTATCGTTTTTGTCTAAGACTGGAATAAAGACTCTGTTTCTATTACGTCGCTTTTGGGTCCTCCTTCATCAGCATAACAGAGATATTCATGGTGGAGGGTTAATATCCTGACCTAGTGAGATATACATGGAGGAGATTTAATATCCTGACCTAGTGAGATATACATGGAGGTTTAATATCCTGACCTAGTGAGATATACATGGAGGAGGTTTCATATCCTGACCTAGTGAGATATACATGGAGGTTTAATACCCTGACCTAGTGAGATATACATGGAGGAGGTTTAATATCCTGAACTAGTGAGATATACATGGAGGTTTAATATCCTGACCTAGTGAGATATACATGGAGGAGGTTTAATATCCTGACCTATTGAGATATACATGGAGGAGGTTTAATATCCTGACCTAGTGAGATATACATGGAGGTTTAATATCCTGACCTAGTGAGATAAACATGGAGGAGGTTTAATATCCTGACCTAGTGAGAGATACATGGAAGAGGTTTAATATCCTGACCTAGTGAGATATACATGGAGGAGGTTTAATATCCTGACCTAGTGAGATATACATGGAGGAGGTTTAATATCCTGACCTAGTAAGATATACATGGCGGAGGCTTAATCAAGCTAGTCGTCTTGACTACTTTCTTATGTCATTCTTGTTGGCACCAAAAGTTTAAAAAGGGTTGATTGGGGATAGAATGCGGTCGGACCATCAGATAATTGACATACATATTACTCTTACTGAATTTCCACCGGGGCGAGGATATTGGAAATTTAATCAAAGCCTATTGGATGGTAACTTGTTTTTAACTAGGACAGAGGAGTTTATAATTGCATTTTCTAGAAATGACATATGTACAGCAAGTCCCCTTATTTTGTAGGACACTTTTAAATGTGCGTTAATAGGCAATGCAATTCAATACTTATCTTTAAAACAAAAGCAATTTAGGTCCATGAGTCCATATTAAGAAAGGAAATAGAAGGTCTAACAGAACAGATAGATAGCAATAAAAACTGTACCATAGAGGCTCAGAGTAAGTTAGAGGAAAAACTAAAAGAATTGGAATAACTTATTCAACAAAGATCAAGTGTAATATATATATATTTAGAAAATAACCGAACTGGATGGAATATTGGTAAACATGTACCAAATATATTTTTTGATCTTCAACATAGAAAATAATTCACTTATACTTGTTACAAATTATGAAGTCAACCATTATTTACCAAATGATAGTACTTTAAGGATATGTTTTCGTTTCAGTGTCCTCCATCTCCACTAACCAAAGCTAATTGTATGGATTATAAAATGAACAGCTGTACAGAGAGACTCATGTGAAGGCCAAATTACAGAGGAGGAACTTCTTGATGAAATTAATGCCTTAAAGTCCGGGAAAACTCCAGGGCTGGAGGTATACCAAAACTTTTTTTTTTGTACTCAGAGGACCGTTATTAGAATGTTTTAACCACTTCTATAAAAAATGTAAATGATCGGATGCTCAAGAAGGTCTGATTTCATTATTACTGAAACACCCAAGTGGTAAATATGAAGTTTCTGTCACGGCCGTCAAAAGAAGAGGACCAAGGTGCAGCGTGGTAAGTACACATTCTCTTATATTTGTAATATGTTGCCAACAAAACAAGAAACGACCGTGAAGCTTACAAGGGCTATGGTACCCCAAACAAAGACAATTTCCCACAATGACACAAGGGAAAAAGGCTGCCTAAGTATGATTCCCAATCAGAGACAACGATAGACAGCTGTCCCTGATTGAGAACCATACCCGGCCAAAACAGAAATACACAAACCTAGAAAACAGAACATAGAATGCCCACCCCAAATCACACCCTGACCAAACCAAATAGAGACATAAAAAGGCTCTCTAAGGTCAGGGAGTGACAGTACCCCCCCCCCCCCCCCCAAAAAAAAGGTGCGGAGTCCGGCCTCAAAACCTGAAACAATAGGTGAGGGTCTGGGTGGGCATCTATCCGCGGTGGCGGCTCTGGTGCGGGACGTAGACCCCGCTCCACCACTGGCTCACCTCACTTTGGTGGCACGTCCGGTGTGGGGACCCTCGTTGCGGGCTCCGAACTGGGGACCCTCGTTGCGGGCCCCGGACTAGGGACCCTCGTTGCAGGCCCCGGACTGGTGACCCTCGATGGCGGCTCCGGACTGGAGGCCGTCGCCGGAGGCTCCGGACTGGAGGCCGTCGCTGGAGGCGTGGTCCTTGGAGGAGGCACAGGATGGTCAGGGTGTGACAGTTTCAGTCCATTAAAACATTTGAAGAACCCTTATTCTTCCGTGTCGTGATGCTAAAATTATAGAAAAATGCATAGCGCATAGAATTAATTAAAAGGTATTGTCAGATATTATTAATCCCAATCAGACAGGTTTTTTACATGGACAATACATTGAAGATAATATAAAACAAGTACTGGGAACAATAGAACACTATGAAAAATCTGAGAAACCTGGCCTGGTATTCGTAGTTAACTTTGAAAAGCTTTTGATAAAGTACGACTGGAATTTATATATAAATGATTGTAACATTTCAAGTTTGGAGAATATCTTATACAATGGGTTAAAGTTATGTATAGTAACCCTAGGTGTAAAATAGTAAATAATGGCTACTTCCCAGAAAGTATTAAACTGTCAAGAGGAGCAAAACAAGGGTGTCCACTATCAGAACATCTATTTATTTTTGCCATTGAAATGTTAGCTGTTAAAATCAGATCCAACAATAATATCAAAGGGCTGGAAATCCAGGGCTTAAAAACAAAGGTGTCATTGTACACTGATGATTCACGTTTTTTGAATCAACAATTTGGATCCCTCCACAGCCTCATAGAGGATCTAGATACTTTTTCTAAACTCTGCGGATTAAAACCGGACCACAAAAAAATTACATTTTTACATTACCGTGTAGTTTTCCGAATAAAATTGTCTGACGGTGATGTGGACATCATCAGTATTCATATCCCAAAATAAATAAATAATCTGACTACAATATATTTCAATAGAAAGTTAGCAAAAATAGATACAATCTTGCTACCATGGAAAGGAAAATTCCTTTCTATTTGTGGGAAAAATCACTCTGATTAACTCTTTAGTCATATCCCTGTTTTTTTTTTTTATTATATGATCAAAAAATATTCCACTTTATTTGGAACGGCAAGCCAGACTTAATTAACCAGACAATTTATATAATAAATGCTCGGACTTGATTAAATATTAAAGCACGAGACCATTATGACCTCACTAAAGACTTCAGTCATACAGAAATTATACTTTTGGTTCTCTAGTAGATTAGTAAGAATGACTCACCCCATGTTCAGCAATGACCTTTTTCCCCTTTATACAGATTTCAACCTCTCACTTTCAGTTATTTGAAAATGAAATGATCTCCAACATATCGCTATTTTTTAAACAAGCCATAGAAATTTGGTTGCATTTTCAGTTTAATATACCAGAAAAGACAGAACAAATAATGCGCCAAATATTATGGTTAAACTCAAATATATTAATTAATAAATAAAAATATATTAGGATTTTTTTTAAAGGTATAATCTTTGTAATCATAAATTGGACTGTACAACGTACAGAACCAAATAATGTGTGCAGAGCAGAATTTGGACAATTCCTGCAAATTATCAAAATCCAGAAAAGAGCTGTTCAATTCTACAACCACCCAAAATGAATTGATTCCCAAACCTTCCATAACAAAGCCATCACCTACAGAGAGATGAACCTAGAGAAGAGTCCCCTAAGCAAGCTGGTCCTGGGACTCTGTTCACAAACAGACCCCACAGAGCCCCAGGACAGCAACACAATTTGACAAACAAAATCATGAGAAAACTAAAATATATTTACTAGAGAAATTGTAAAGAATTAAACAAAAAACAGAGAAAACTTTAATGCTATTTGTCCCTAAACAGAGAGTACACAGTAGCAGAATACCTGACCACTGTGATTGACCCACAATTAAGGAAGCTTTGCATAGTTACACATTCATTGAGCATAGCCTTGCTATTTAGAGAGGCCATTGAGACCTCTTGAGACCTGGCACTCAAGAGAAGACATGCTATGTGCACAATGTCCACAAAAGAGGTTGAAACAACTGATCTGCACTTCCTAACCTCCTGCCTTTCCTAATATGAACATATTAGAAACACATATTTCTCTCAGATTACAAAGACCCACGAAGAATTTGAAAATAATACACATTTGATAAACTCCCATATCTATTGAGTGAAATACCACAGTGTGCCATCACAGCAACAATATTTGTGACCTGTTGCTACAAGAAAAGGGCAACCAGTGAAGAACAAACACCATTGTGAATACAACCCATATTTATGCTTTTGTTTATTATCTATATCACTTGCTTTGTCAACATAAACATGTGTTTCCCATGCCAATAAAGCCCTTTGAATTTAATTTAATTGACTTAATGTGGATGACTAGAAAATGAGAAATAAGACATGATAAATTGAGAGAGAGAGAGATTTTCACTTCAAAGGTGGACAGCCCTGATAGATTAAAGCTCAGCTGGACTCAAAGACACACAGGTGGTCCTACACACAGGTGTCAAAGTGAGTGTGTGTGTGTGTGTGTGTGTGTGTGTGTGTGTGTGTGTGTGTGTGTGTGTGTGTGTGTGTGTGTGTGTTACGGTTTAATATTTGCTATTTTTTTTTTACAAATGTTCCATCTCGAGAATAAATTACATTTCTCCCGGGTAACCCGGTATTTCCGCCAAAATCGGAAGTGCCATTCAAAAGTATTATAAAGCACATGAATAGGCTTATAGATCAAAAATGTAATCCTGATGCAAGACATATACTAAATACATTTTATGTGCATTACATTAAATATATGTATTGAGTCCAAGTGCAAAAAAACCCAACTGATTGTGCCGTTATCCAAAACATACAGTTGAAGTTGGAAGTTTACATACACCTTAGTCAAATACATTTAAACTCAATTTTTCACAATTCCTGACATTTAATCCAAGTAAAAATTCCCTGTCTTAGGTCAGTTAGGATCACCATTTTATTTTAAGAATGTGAAATGTCAGAATAATAGTATAGAGAATGATTAATTTCAGCTTTCATTTTTTTCATCACATTGCCAGTGGTTCAGAAATTTACATACACTCAATTAGTGTTTGGTAGCATTGCCTTTAAATTGTTTAACTTGGATCAAACGTTTCGGGTAGTCTTCCACAAGCTTCCCGTAATAAGTTGGGTGAATTTTGGCCCATTTCTCCTGACAAAGCTGGTGTAACTGAGTCAGGTTTGTAGGCCTCCTTACTTGACAACACTTTTTCAGTTCTGCCTTCAAATTTTTTATAGGTTTGAGGTCAGGGCTTGTGATGGCCACTCCAATACCTTGACTTTGTTGTCCTTAAGCCATTGTGCCACAACTTTGGAAATATGCTTGGGGTCATTGTCCATTTGGAAGACCCATTTGCGACCAAGCTTTAACTTCCTGACTGATGTCTTGAGATTTTGCTTCAATATATCCACATCATTTTCCTACCTCGTGACGCTATCTATTTTGTGAAGTGCACCAGTCCCTCCTGCAGCAAAGCACACCCACAACATGATGCTGCCACCAACGTTCTTCACGATTGGGATGGTGTTCTTCGGCTTGCAAGCATCCCCCTTTTTCCTCCAAAAATAATGATGGTCATTATGGCCAAACAGTTCTATTTCTGTTTCATCAGACCAGAGGACATTTCTCCAAAAGTACACTCTTTGTCCTCATGTGCAGTTGCAAAACGTAGTCTGTCTTTTGTTATGGCGGTTTTGAAGCAATAGCTTCTTCTTCGCTGAGCGGCCTTTCAGGTTATGTCGATATAGGACTCGTTTTACTGTGGATATAGATACTTTTGCACCAGTTACCTCCAGCAACTTCACAAGGTTTTTTGTTGTTGTTCTCGGATTGATTTGCACTTTTCACACCAAAGTACGTTCATCTCTAGGAGACAGAACAAGTCTCCTTCCTGAGCGGTATGACACCTGCATGGTCCCGTGGTGTTTATACTTGCGTACTATTGTTTGTACAGATGAACGTGGTACCTTCAGGCATTTGGAAATTGCTCCAAAGGATGAACGAGACTTGTGGATTTCTAAAAAAAGTTTTCTGAGGTCTTGGCTGATTTCTTTTGATTTCCCCATGATGTCAAGCAAAGAGGCACTGAATTTGAAGGTAGGCCTTGAAATACATCCACAGGTACACCTCCAATTGACTCAAATGATCAGAAGCTTCTAAAGCCATGACAACATTTCTGGAATTTTCCAAGCTGTTTAAAGGCACAATCAACTTAGTGTATGTAAACTTCTGACCCACTGGAATTGTGACACAGTGAATTATAAGTTAAATAATCTGTCTGTAAACAATTGTTGGAAAAATGACTTGTGTCATGCACAAAGTAGATGTCCTAACCGACTTGCCAAAGCTATAGTTTCTTATCAAGAAATTTGTGGAGTGGTTGAAAAACACGTTTTAATGACTCCAACCTAAGTGTATGTAAACTTCCAAATTCACCCGAATATGATATTGTTATTGCACGACATAAAAACATAAAAGCCTATAGATGTAGCTAGTTCAAACCATGTTAAAGCAGAAAACATGAGAATCTGGGACAGAACATGCGGCCTACAAAGTTACTAGTATAGGCTAGCGAAATGTATTTTAATATTGGAATATAATAGGGCTTATTTGTATAATTAGTAGGCAGACGCATATTTACCTTTCATAATATTTACCTTAATGTTATTAGCCAACCTCCTCTTTCTCTATTGAAGCTTCATTCTTTCCTCGATTTCATCAATTAAATTAAATACGAATTCTTGTCCCTATCTTCATAATTCAAATGAAATCCATGAATAATATTGGACTTGATGAAGATTGAATGGTTATGGGTCTGAATTAATAACTGCTATAGTCTACCACCATCTGAATGGTTATGGGTCTGAATTAATAACTGCTATAGTCTACCACCATCTGAATGGTTATGGGTCTGAATTAATAACTGCTATAGCCTACCACCATCTGAATGGTTATGGGTCTGAATTAATAACTGCTATAGTCTACCACCATCTGAATGGGTCTGAATTAATAACTGATATAGTCCACCACCATCTGAATGGTTATGGGTCTGAATAATAACTGTTATAGTCTACCACCATCTGAATGGGTCTGAATTAATAACTGCTATAGTCTACCACCATCTGAATGGTTATGGGTCTGAATTAATAACTGCTATAGTCTACCACCATCTGAATGGTTATGGGTCTGAGTTAATAACTGTTATAGTCTACCACCATCTGAATGGTTATGGGTCTGAATTAATAACTGCTATAGTCTACCACCATCTGAATGGGTCTGAATTAATAACTGCTATATTCTACCACCATCTGAATGGTTATGGGTCTGAATTAATAACTGCTATAGTCTACCACCATCTGAATGGGTCTGAATTAATAACTGCTATAGTCTACCACCATCTGAATGGGTCTGAATTAATAACTGATAGTCTACCACCATCTGAATGGGTCTGAGTTAATAACTGCTATAGTCTACCTTCATCTGAATGGTTATGGGTCTGAATTAATAACTGTTATAGTCTACCACCATCTGAATGGGTCTGAATTAATAACTGCTATAGTCTACCACCATCTGAATGGTTATGGGTCTGAATTAATAACTGCTATAGTCCACCACCATCTGAATGGTTATGGGTCTGAATTAATAACTGCTATAGTCTACAACCATCTAAATGGGTCTGAATTAATAACTGCTATAGTCTACCACCATCTGAATGGGTCTGAATTAATAACTGCTATAGTCTACCACCATTTGAATGTTTATGGGTCTGAATATATAACTGCTATAGTCTACCACCATCTGAATGGTTATGGGTCTGAATTAATAACTGCTATAGTCTACCACCATCTGAATGGGTCTGAGTTAATAACTGCTATAGTCTACCACCATCTGAATGGGTCTGAATTAATAACTGCTATAGTCTACCACCATCTGAATGGGTCTGAATTAATAACTGCTATAGTCTACCACCATCTGAATGGGTCTGAATTAATAACTGCTATAGTCTACCACCATCTGAATGGTTATGGGTCTGAATTAATAACTACTATAGTCTACCACCATCTGAATGGGTCTGAATTAATAACTGCTATAGTCTACCACCATCTGAATGGTTATGGGTCTGAATTAATAACTGTTATAGTCTACCACCATCTGAATGGGTCTGAATTAATAACTGTTATAGTCTACCACCATCTGAATGGTTATGGGTCTGAATTAATAACTGCTATAGTCTACCACCATCTGAATGGGTCTGAATTAATAACTGCTATAGTCTACCACCATCTGAATGGTTATGGGTCTGAGTTAATAACTGCTATAGTCTACCTTCATCTGAATGGTTATGGGTCTGAATTAATAACTGCTATAGTCTACCACCATCTGAATGGGTTTGAATTAATAACTGCTATAGTCTACCACCATCTGAATGGTTATGGGTCTGAATTAATAACTGCTATAGTCTACCACCATCTGAATGGTTATGAATTAATAACTGCTATAGTCTACCACCATCTGAATGGTTATGGGTCTGAATTCATAACTACTATAGTCTACCACCATCTGAATGGTTATGGGTCTGAATTAATAACTACTATAGTCTACCAACATCTGAATAGTTATGGGTCTGAATTAATAACTGCTATAGTCTACCACCATCTGAATTAATAACTACTATAGTCTACCACCATCTGAATTAATAACTGCTATAGTCTACCACCATCTGAATTAATAACTGCTATAGTCTACCACCATCTGAATTAATAACTGCTATAGTCTACCACCATCTGAATTAATAACTGCTATAGTCTACCACCATCTGAATTAATAACTGCTATAGTCTACCACCATCTGAATTAATAACTGCTATAGTCTACCACCATCTGAATTAATAACTGCTATAGTCTACCATCATCTGAATTAATAACTGCTATAGTCTACCACCATCTGAATTAATAACTGCTATAGTCTACCACCATCTGAATTAATAACTACTATAGTCTACCACCATCTGAATTAATAACTGCTATAGTCTACCACCATCTGAATTAATAACTGCTATAGTCTACCACCATCTGAATTAATAACTGCTATAGTTTACCACCATCTGAATTAATAACTGCTATAGTCTACCACCATCTGAATTAATAACTGCTATAGTCTACCACCATCTGAATTAATAACTGCTATAGTCTACCACCATCTGAATTAATAACTGCTATAGTCTACCACCATCTGAATTAATAACTGCTATAGTCTACCACCATCTGAATTAATAACTGCTATAGTCTACCACCATCTGAATTAATAACTGCTATAGTCTACCACCATCTGAATTAATAACTGCTATAGTCTACCACCATCTGAATTAATAACTGCTATAGTCTACCACCATCTGAATTAATAACTGCTATAGTCTACCACCATCTGAATTAATAACTGCTATAGTCTACCACCATCTGAATTAATAACTGCTATAGTCTACCACCATCTGAATTAATAACTGCTATAGTCTACCACCATCTGAATTAATAACTGCTATAGTCTACCACCATCTGAATTAATAACTGCTATAGTCTACCACCATCTGAATTAATAACTGCTATAGTCTACCACCATCTGAATTAATAACTGCTATAGTCTACCACCATCTGAATTAATAACTGCTATAGTCTACCACCATCTGAATTAATAACTGCTATAGTCTACCACCATCTGAATTAATAACTGCTATAGTCTACCACCATCTGAATTAATAACTGCTATAGTCTACCACCATCTGAATTAATAACTGCTATAGTCTACCACCATCTGAATTAATAACTGCTATAGTCTACCACCATCTGAATTAATAACTGCTATAGTCTACCACCATCTGAATTAATAACTGCTATAGTCTACCACCATCTGAATTAATAACTGCTATAGTCTACCACCATCTGAATTAATAACTGCTATAGTCTACCACCATCTGAATTAATAACTGCTATAGTCTACCATCATCTGAATTAATAACTGCTATAGTCTACCACCATCTGAATTAATAACTGCTATAGTCTACCACCATCTGAATTAATAACTGCTATAGTCTACCACCATCTGAATTAATAACTGCTATAGTCTACCACCATCTGAATTAATAACTGCTATAGTCTACCATCATCTGAATTAATAACTGCTATAGTCTACCACCATTGCACGTTCTCTCTTCTTTCAAACTAACCAAGAGTTCTGTTGGTTCCTGTGTGTAACATTCAGCAAACAAGAGCTTGCGTCCCTCTTTGAATAGTCTCTTGGTATAAAAAATACAAAAAGATAATATGTCCAGCGAGCTCTTCTATCTTTTCCTGCATGGGACTCCAGTATGAAAAGGAGTGTTTTGTGCGTGCATATTGCACAAGAGACAGAGGCTATAAGTTACAAGGTTTTTCTTTTAACTTGGCAAGTCAGCTAAGAACAAATTCTTATCTACAATGACAGCCTACCCCAGCCAAACCAGGACAACACTGGGCCAATTGTGTGCAGCCCTATGGAACTACTAATCGCAGTCGGATGTGATACGGCCTGGATTTGAACCAGGGACTGTAGTGACGCCTCGAGCACTGAGACGCAGTGCCGTAGACCGCTGCGCCACTCGGGAGCCCTTATTATGCATAACCAATCATTAATTAGCTACATATAAGGCTAATGCTCCATTGAATGTATTACCTGAAAGAGGTATGCTAGGAGATCTATATATAGGGCTATATCAGTCTAGAACAGGATTATCTATTTTTGATGCAATTTTAATGGAGTTGACGGAGAGAGAGAAAGACTGAGCGAGATTGCTTGTAAGTGCACTGATTTAAAGCAACGATAATCGAATGATAAGATATTTTTTCAACTCGACAGCTAAAAATATTTACAAAAAAATATCGTTCAAATAAAATTATTATGTGACTCTCGAAAGCCAGGTGGAGATGGGTAAATTAGACGCTCATTCGGTCTTCATATTACTGTATCATAGACTATGCTGTAATAAACGCAGACCTACCTGTCACAAGAAAGAAAGTAACCATGATGAGATGATAGGTCTACATGCATTGTGAACTGCGCTGCATACTGAGATGGGTTGTCTGTCCCCGCCCAGAGATGGACAGTCTGTCCCCACCCTGAGATGGACAGTCTGTCCCCACGCTGAGATGGACAGTCTGTCCCCACGCTGAGATGGACAGTCTGTCCCCACGCTGAGATGGGCTGTCTGTCCCCTACCCCGAGATGGGCTGTCTGTCCCCACCCTGAGATAGACTGTCTGTCCCCACCCTGAGATGGACTGCCTGTCCCCTACACCGAGATGGGCTGTCTGTTCCCACGCTGAGATGGGCTGTCTGTCCCCTACCCCGAGATAGACTGTCTGTCCCCACCCTGAGATGGACTGCCTGTCCCTGCCCTGAGATAGACTGTCTGTCCCTGCCCTGAGATGGGCTGTCTGTCCCCACCCTGAGATGAGCTGTCTGTCCCCACCCTGAGATAGACTGTCTGTCCCCACCCTGAGATGGGCTGTCTGTCCCCGCCCAGAGATGGGCTGTCTGTCCCCACCCTGAGATAGACTGTCTGTCCCCACCCTGAGATAGACTGTCTGTCCCCACCCTGAGTGTTGATGATTCATCATTCAGAGGCCGTAGAGAAGCCAGATTTAGACCTTGCGTATAATTTAACAGTTCCGTCTCACGCCATGCTGTTCATATAAATTATTTATTATAATTTCCTGGTTTCTCGCAGTTATTTGTCCCGGAAAAATGTAGTGGTTATGGCGGTAAATCCCAGTAAATCTCATTAAACTGGTTCCCGCCATTCAACCCTCTCATCAATAATTACTATCTCCAGGTTTTACACTCATTCAAATTACTGTGTGTGTGTGTGTGTGTGTGTGTGTGTGTGTGTGTGTGTGTGTGTGTGTGTGTGTGTGTGTGTGTGTGTGTGAGTGTGTGTGAAAAGAACAACCTCTGTTCTCTATACTCCTCTCTCTCTTTACCCAGGGACACAGAAAACCTCCCGCTGTATCTCTCTTTACCAAGGGACAGAGAAAACCTTCCGCTGTATCTCTCTTTACCAAGGGACAGAGAAAACCTTCCGCTGTATCTCTCTTTACCAAGGGACAGAGAAAACCTTCCGCTGTATCTCTCTTTACCAAGGGACAGAGAAAACCTTCCGCTGTATCTCTCTTTACCAAGGGACAGAGAAAACCTTCCGCTGTATCTCTCTTTACCAAGGGACAGAGAAAACCTTCCGCTGTATCTCTCTTTACCCAGGGACACAGAAAACCTTCCGCTGTATCTCCCCTTACCAAGGGACAGAGAAAACCTTCCGCTGTATCTCTCTTTACCAACGGACAGAACAAACGTTCCTCTACCCTGTGCCCTCTCTTCCTCTCCTCCCTCTCCACCCCTTCTCCCTCTCCTTCCTCCTCTCCCTCTCCTCCTGTCCCTCCTCTCCTTCCTCTCCTCCCTCTCCACCCCCTCTTCCTCTCCTCCCTCTCCTCCTGTCCCGCTTCTTCCTCTCGTCCCACACCACTCTTCCTCTCCTTCCTCTCCTACGTATTCTCCTCTCCCTCTTCTTCCTCTCCTCCCTCTCCACCCCCTCTTCATCTCCTACCTTTTCTCCTGTCCCTCCTCTCTTTCCTCTCCTACTCTCCCTCTTCTCGCTTACTCATTACCACAATAGTTAGTGTCTGTCTCTGTCTCTGTCTCTGTCTCTCTCTCTGTCTCTCTCTGTCTCTGTCTCTCTCTGTCTCTGTCTCTCTCTCTCTGTCTCTCTCTCTCTCTCTCTCTCTCTTTCTCTCTCTCTCAATCTCTTAATTGGCAAAGAGATGGATTCATTGTACGATTTCAGGTGATCGTCATGGTTGATCAGTCTTCATTCCTCAACCGTCTTACCCTGTCATATCTTCCCCTTTCCACATCCCCCTTCTCAGTTCCCCCACCCTCTCTCCCCCTCTCTTCTCCCCCATTTCCCTCCCTTCCTCCCCTCCTAACTCCAGTGTGATTAAGAGAGACAATGCCCCGAGTGGCACATCATCTATCCGTCTGGGACATTAGTCTAGCAGGGAGAGGGGTCAGGGGTCAGGGGAGTGTGTGTGCTTGCCTGCATTCACTCGTGTGTGGGTGGTGGTGGAGAGAGAGAGACAGAGACAGACAGGGATATTAGTCCTCATAAAGAAGGTCAACAAACGCTGATCTCTGGTCAGTTGTATAATTATCTCCCTGATTGATTCAGGTTAATACTGGTAAATGTCAGCTGATCCTAGTTATGTGCTTAACATTCCAATGATTTGATTTGACAATGTAAAATACATAAAGAATTTAGGCTTATCTGGCAACAGATACGTACAACAATACCAACAATGGAGCCATTTTTATCTCAATATCCCTTTCTGGATAAAAATACCTTACCGTGATTGTTTTCAAATAAAATGGTCAAAAATGAAACAAAAATTGCTTCTTAGCAAAGAGAGATTTCTCAAGTAATAATTTTGCTAGGACTGTCTGGAAGCGGTCTGAGTGGGGAGGGGAAATCTGAAAACCACCTCTTATTGGCAGAGAGGTTTGGAACTCTCTTTCTTATTGGTCTATTTGAACTAATTTAACACCTGGTGATGTCACCAGCTCCAGCCCACTAAAACAGGCTGACATTCCAAGCTTTTCAAACAACTCTTACACTAAAAGGACATTAATCATAATTGTCACAATGTCACGGTATTATTCCAAGGTCATAGTGTGGAAATATATATAACACAGGAAAATGTTATTTTTTTTTGACTGCATTGGACCTTTTAAGGGCAACATCCACCCATAGTTTGACTCATCATCTCTCTGATCAGTCGAGAAAATGCCAATCCGTGACCCTTCAAGGGGAGGTCAGGGAGAGACATTTACCCTGATACCACTAATAACATTAAACAAGTGCCGCGATAACAGGTGGTAAAGGTGGACTCAGAAAGATGACATCATGATGAACAACAGGGCAACTTCCTACTTAAGGGATGCAAGCCCGACCTCGGACCGAAAATGACACCCCTGCAGGGCGCGAAATTCAAAATCTATTTTTTAAAAATATTTAACTTTTACACATTAACAAGTCCAATACAGCATTTGAAAGATAAACATCTTGTCAATCCAGCCAACATGTCCGATTTTTTAAATGTTTTACAGAGAAAACACCACATATATTTATGTTAGCTCACCACCAAATACAAAAGTGGACAGACACGTATGAATTATGATTATGAAGTATGAATTATGATTGAAGTAGCATGCACAACCAACCGAAATAAACTAAAACCAACCTAAAGAGCCCAGAAAAAACGACCTCAGATGACAGTCATATAACATGTTACACAATAAATCTATGTTTTGTTCATAAAAAGTGCATATTTTAGCTATAAATCAGTTTTACATTGATGCTACCCAAAAATGCTAATACATAGCTACAGTCTGAATCCAGCCGGGAGTAGCCAGAGAAAATACATACACCAACGTCGGCTACTAATTACACCTCATAAAACATTTCAGAAAAACATATGGTGGATAACTAATGAAAGACAGATATCGTGTGAATAAAGCCAACATTTCCGATTTTTGAAGTGTTTTACAGCGAAAACACAATATATCGTTATATTAGCTAACATCATAAGCTAGCATAAGGCAGCATTGATTCTAGTCAAGCGCTAGCCTAGCACAGTTAGCAGAGTTAGCATTCAACAGTTCGACATATATATGAAAAAGCATCCCAAATTGGGTCTTATCTTTCTTGATACTCCATCAGAATGTTGTAACGGGGTCCAATGTCCAGTAGAGTCTTTAGTTGGGTTCCAGAACGAATTATTTCCCTCTTTGGTTAGCTAGCACGATAGCATTGCTGCGCTACACAGCGTTTCTTCAAAAAATTCTTCCGTCGTTTCACATCTAAAGTCCAGAATAAATTGCAATAATATAATTAAAGTATATTGAAAAAACATACTTTAGGATGATTTTGTGACATGTATCAAATAATATCGTAGTCAGGCATCATATTCAACGTTATCTACCTTGTTCCAGAAGCCGAGACAAAATTATCCTTCGCGCCCGGATTTTTTTTTTAACTGCGCAGGTCTCACAAGAAGTTGTGTTATTCAGTCCAGGGACGAGATATTCGACTCCTTTCAATTCTCACTTCCGCATTACAGTCTGAAGAACGCCTGTGACGTGTCTCTATCGTCCCAAGTCAAATGGCCTTTTATAGAGAAGGTCTTAAAGAGACACATCGCATTTTGGAAAACTCAATTCGGCTGGGAAAATGGCTGTAAAAATATTTCTGTTCGACCTAGAGAAACAATTCAAACCTTTTTAGAAACTACAGACTGTTATCTATCCAACAGTAGTAAATATATGCATATTGGAAAATAAAAAGTTTCTTAGGAGGCCGTTTGAAAATGTGCACACATTTTCCAGTTTTTTCAATATTCAGCGTGCAGCCATAACAGGTTTTAATTAAACATAAACGATAACAGGTGGTAAAGGTGGACTCAGAAAGATGACATCATGATGAACAACAGGGCAACTTCCTACTCAAACATAAACATGAACTAAATGGAACAAAACAACACATGATTGGTTCATTCCAATGTGTTCCATTCGTCGTTGGGGGTACGAACACATTGGGATCGACCAATAATGGTCGCCTCTGTAAGGTTTTGGTTACGGCTGACATTGATACTGTTTGGGGACCGTATAAACAGTGTGTGGACCTTCCTATAAATAGGTTGTCACCTTGTTTTTTTTCTGAGGATGTCTCTTAAGACTGTTAACATACCTCCTTCTGTCATTACCCTAAGGGTACATCTCAATAGTCTGAAGTGGCTTCCTTCTGTCATTACCCTAAGGGTACATCTCAATAGTCTGAAGTGGCTTCCTTCCCTGGTCTATTCTTATCCCACTGCATCTCTCTCTCTCCAAATCAGATTGGATGATGAAGACAAGAGAAGGGAAGAGAAGATAGAGAGATGATTTGATTAGTCACATGAACGGGGGGGGGGGCAGATGTAATTGCAGGGTACAGTGACATTCTTGAGCTCTAAGCTCAAACAGCTCAGGTCAAAAATAGAAGTGAATGAAAAAAAAAAGATAATTCAACAAATAAAGAATATACGGTACTTAGTTTACACCGCTGCCAATAGCATCCAAACACAACATATTGCAGCATGCACAAACCCTGTGATATGTGTTCGCCAACTGAGAACCGATCTACTCATTGACACAACTCTGCTTAGATCGGCAGGTAGTAAGTTCACTTTGGTTGTTTCGTTTACTAGTTTAGCGAGCCTGGATAACGCTGCTGCTGCTGCTGGCAACTACTGAGCTAGCCTAGCTAGATAGCTAGTTGGCTGTTAATATTAAGTATTCATACCATCGTAATCGGTTAAATACAACGACTCGTAGAATTGACAGCTAGATAGCTAGTTGGCTGTTAATATTAGGTATTCATACCTTCGTAATCGGTTAAATACAACGACTCGTAGAATTGACAGCTAGATAGCTAGTTGGCTGTTAATATTAGGTATTCATACCTTCGTAATCGGTTAAATACAACGACTCGTAGAATTGACAGCTAGATAGCTAGTTGGCTGTTAATATTAGGTATTCATACCTTCCTAATCGGTTAAATAGAACGACTCATATAATTGACAGCTAGATAGCTAGTTGGCTGTTAATATTAGGTATTCATACCTTCGTAATTGGTTAAATACAACGACTCGTAGAATTGACAGCTAGATAGCTAGTAGTTGGCTGTTAATTAAAGCCCTTGTTATAAATTAGTTTAGATGCACTTCATACGTCTTCCACTAGATGTCGACAAGGAGTGAGAGACGAAATGGACTGTGTAACTTGATCTGGACTCGAATTACAGCTCATGGAATGACGTGTCCTCCATTTCCTGTTTTCAGGAAGGCGCGAAGAGAGACATGGATTTGCCTTCTGTTTAGCTATCGTTATAGGCGACTACTATCTCCGGCTTTGATTTTATTTGATACATGTAACCATATCATCGTAAAGTATGTTTTTTCAATATAGTTTAATCAGATTATTGAAAATTTTTCGGGAGTTTTGCCGTGTTCCGTTCTCTGACTTTGTTGACGATGGAGCGATCCGTGCCACTTGGCTAGTGCGCTTCCTAAATCGAGAGGGAAAGTTGCCGTTCTAAATCCAAACAACGACTGTTCTGGACAAAGGACCCCTTGTCCAACATTCTGATGAAAGATCACCAAAAGTAAGAAAGATTTTATGATGCTATTTCATATATCTGTCGCGCATGTGAACTAGTCGTCGGCGCCCAAAGTTTGTGTACTCAGCTATACCGAAGCTGGATGTCGTAATGAAGTTACTTTTTAGAATTCTAACACTGCGATTTCATTAAGAACTAATGGATCTATAATTTCCTATACAACATGTATTTTTTTGTTATGTTTATGAATAGCTATTTGGTCAGAATATGTGTGTCATAAAAAGTGTCCGAAAAATATCTTTATTTATTTTAAGACACTTAAGTCTTAAGACATCGTATTTAAGACACAAAAATATATATTTTGAATTTCGCGCCCTGCACTTGAAGTGATTGTTGTCATAAGTGTACCGGCACCGCCCTGCAGCCATAAGAAGTTAAGATCCCTGTCTGTAATGGTGTTTGGTTCTTCTCCAGTCCATTAAGATCCCTGTCTGTAATGGTGTCTGGTTCTTCTCCAGTCCATTAAGATCCCTGTCTGTAATGGTGTCTGGTTCTTCTCCAGTCCATTAAGATCCCTGTCTGTAATGGTGTCTGGTTCTTCTCCAGTCCATTAAGATCCCTGTCTGTAATGGTGTCTGGTTCTTCTCCAGTCCATTAAGATCCATGTCTGTAATGGTGTCTGGTTCTTCTCCAGTCCATTAAGATCCCTGTCTGTAATGGTGTCTGGTTCTTCTCCAGTCCATTAAGATCCCTGTCTGTAATGGTGTCTGGTTCTTCTCCAATCCATTAAGATCCCTGTCTGTAATGGTGTCTGGTTCTTCTCCAGTCCATTAAGATCCCTGTCTGTAATGGTGTCTGGTTCTTCTCCAGTCCATTAAGATCCTTGTCTGTACTGGTGTCTGGTTCTTCTCCAGTCCATTAAGATCCCTGTCTGTAATGGTGTCTGGTTCTTCTCCAGTCCATTAAGATCCCTGTCTGTAATGGTGCCTGGTTCTTCTCCAGTCCATTATGATCCCTGTCTGTAATGGTGTCTGGTTCTTCTCCAATCCATTAAGATCCTTGTCTGTACTGGTGTCTGGTTCTTCTCCAGTCCATTAAGATCCCTGTCTGTAATTGTGTCTGGTTCTTCTCCAGTCCATTCAGATCAGAACATTCTGCTCTTCTGGGATGGATAAGCTCTTCTCCTTGTAATAAGGGGGATTCTGATTGGTGGATATCCACTGAGAATACAAAACATTAAGAACACCTGCTCTTTCCATGACATAGACTGACCAGGTGAATCCAGATGAAAGCTATAATCCCTTAATGATGTCACTTGTTAAATCCACGTATTCGGTGTAGATGAAGGGGAGGAGACAGGTTAAAGAAGGACTTTTAATCCTTGAGACAATTGAGACGTGTATTGTGAATGTGAGCCATTCAGTGGGTAAATGGGCAAGACAACATATTTAGGTGTCTTTGAATAGAGTACGGTGGTAGTAGCCAGGCGCACCGGTTTGTGCCGAGAACTGCAACACTGCTGGGTTTTTCATTCCCAACATTTTCCCGTGTGTATCAAGAATGGTCCACCACCCAAAGGACATCCATCCAACCAAAGGACATCTGAATAATCAATCCTTTTCTGATGAATTAATCCTGTTCTGATGAATCAAACCTGTTCTGATGAATCAACCCTGGTCTGATGATTCAAATCTGTTATGATGAATCAATCCTGTTTTGATGAATCATTCCTGTCCTGATGAATCAAACTTGTTCTGGTGAATCAATTCTGTTCTGATGAATCAAACCTGTTCTGATGAATCAATCCGGTTCTGATGAATCAATCCTGTTCTGATGAATCAATCCGGTTCTGATGAATCAAACCTGTTCTGATGAATCAATCCTGTTCTGATGAATCAAACCTGTTCTGATGAATCAAACCTGTTCTGAGTAATTCTATTGAGTGTATTAGCTGTGTTGTGCAACCAAATCAGCATTTCTCCTAAATCCCTCCCGCCGGGTGACTCCTCCTCTCAGTGTGATGGATGGGACCATCATCTTCCTGTGTAGATGTGTAGAAAGGAAGTTGAATAATAATAATAAACAACATTAATCAAACTCCGTTATTATCATGTAAATAAAAGCCCTGTGCGTCTCTGGAGGATCTAGCAAGATAGTGAATCATTGCCTCACCGACTCAGTATGACTATAATGAACATGTGTCTGACTTGTACCGTTATGAGACTACCACCCTGCAGCCAGCAGCATACCACCCTGCATACCACTGCTGGCTTGCTTCTGAAGCTAAGCAGGGTTGGTCCTGGTCAGTCCCTGGATGGGAGACCAGATGCTGCTGGAAGTGGTGTTGGAGGGCCAGTAGGAGGCACTCTTTCCTCTGGTCTAAAAAAATATCCCAATGCCCCAGGGCAGTGATTGGGGACACTGCCCTGTGTAGGGTGCCGTCTTTCGGATGGGACGTTAAACGGGTGTCCTGACTCTCTGAGGTCATTAAAGATCCCATGGCACTTATCGTAAGAGTAGGGGTGTTAACCTCTGTGTCCTGGCTAAATTCCCAATCTGGCCCTCAAACCATCATGGTCACCTAATAATCCCCAGTTTACAATTGGCTCATTCATCCCCCTCCTCTCCCCTGTAACTATTCCCCAGGTCGTTGCTGCAAATGAGAACGTGTTCTCAGTCAACTTACCTGGTAAAATAACGGTAAAATAAATAAAAATAAAAAAATAAAAAGATACAAATAGCTCATCCTGGCGACCAATGTTCCAGCGTTCATTTATTGTAAGTAAGCAGATCAGGGAAGTCACGTTCAGCATGTCCTATAGTGTATAGTTGTAATTAACTACTATCAATAGACCGACTAAATTATAGGCATATAGTCCATCAAAGAGTTACTCTGTAAAACGAGGAATACATTTACTCAATTAAACTAAACATCATTTATTAGTCATTAAATAACTGACTCTCAAACAATTCCACTGTACATGAAATACATGACACATAACAGTATAACACAGTAAATCACTATCACCAACATGTTGATTTATTAACGTGGTCACACGTGTCTTCAGAATAATCTCTAAGAGAAATAACTAGGTGTGTCTGATACAGGAGCTCGGTAGCAAGTTCTCATAGTATGAGCAGATTCGATGCCCTTTTAAATGTCATGAGCAGACAACAGGAATGTGCCTGATAACCAATCAAACCCCGACATGCAATTTCAATCCCAGTCATTTGAAAAATACATCAACCAGAAAACATACAATACAATAAGACACATCAGCTCGGGAAGCAAACTCAACCCAAACATGTTATTCACACAGTAACATTCATTCAGTCAAATCGAGGTTTCATCAATCACACCTCTCCTGGCATCAGTGACCGCAGGACTTCTGTGGGAACGTCTCGTCCTCGAGGTTGACACAGATAATCTCAACCCCTACGATAGCCCCCAGATAGTCTGCCATTCAAACAGTGACATGAATTGTGATTGCATCATATTTTATTTATTTAACCTGTATTTAACCAGGCAAGTGAGTTAAGATTGACATTGGAACAATTGTGCGCCACCTTTTGGGACTCCCAGTCACAGGCCGGTTGTGAAACAGCCTGGAATCGAACCAGGGTCTGTAGTGACGCCTCTAGCACTGAGATGCAGCACCTCAGACCACTGAACCAGGGTGTCTGTAGTGACGCCTCTAGCACTGAGATGCAGTGTCTTAGACCACTGAACCAGGGTCTGTAGTGACTCCTCTAGCACTGAGAGGCAGTGTCTTAGACCGCTGAACCAGGGTCTGTAGTGACGCCTCTAGCACTGAGAGGCAGTGTCTTAGACCGCTGAACCAGGGTCTGTAGTGACTCCTCTAGCACTGAGATGCAGTGCCTTAGACCGCTGAACCAGGGTCTGTAGTGACTCCTCTAGCACTGAGATGCAGTGCCTTAGACCGCTGAACCAGGGTCTGTAGTGACTCCTCTAGCACTGAGATGCAGTGTCTTAGACCGCTGAACCAGGGTGTCTGTAGTGACGCCTCCAGCACTGAGATGCAGTGTCTTAGACCACTGAACCAGGGTCTGTAGTGACTCCTCTAGCACTGAGATGCAGTGCCTTAGACCGCTGAACCAGGGTCTGTAGTGACTCCTCTAGCACTGAGATGCAGTGTCTTAGACCGCTGAACCAGGGTGTCTGTAGTGACGCCTCCAGCACTGAGATGCAGTGTCTTAGACCACTGAACCAGGGTCTGTAGTGACTCCTCTAGCACTGAGATGCAGTGCCTTAGACCGCTAAACCAGGGTGTCTGTAGTGACTCCTCTAGCACTGAGATGCAGTGCCTTAGACCGCTGAACCAGGGTCTGTAGTGACGCCTCTAGCACTGAGATGCAGTGCCTTAGACCGCTGAACCAGGGTCTGTAGTGACGCCCCTCTGAACCAGGGTCTGTAGTGACTCCTCCTGCACAGAGATGCAGTGCCTCAGACCGCTGCGCCACTCGGGAGCCCTATAATGGCAATTCTGACCCAACCATTAACGCATACATGGTTGTGCCCCTAGCCTGAGGGAATGGAAGGTCAATATGTAGCTAGATGTAGCAGGATAATGTTAACTAGCTAACGTTGCCCATGAATTGAAGTTAGGTCACCGAACAGGTAGCCAAGGACAACAAGAACTTAAAGCGTGTAGTGTGATTGACCGTTTTGTCTACATCAAAGAGAGGAGGATGGCATTTCTCTACAAGTACGGTGAGCCAACTTATGTTACCTTGCACACACACAGAACTCACAACCATGGACAGCCACATCCTAGTTATCTCACGTTGATTGGACTAAATCGTTTTTCTGTCATCTTTTAGTTGTCAGTGTATTAGACATGAAATAAGAGGTGATTTGATGAGGTTGACACGTTGAAGTTGAAATGGTGCTTGAATAGTGGAGCTATTTCCTGTTTTCTTTTGCTATTTCCCAGTAACTCTCTGTAGTTTTAAATCCATAGTTGTTTAGTGGTTCAGAAACATTAACTTGCTGTAGGTCGTGTAACATGTTTGTTATATGCAATATGCTTTTGTGGACTAAACCTGACAGACGTTGATATCCGCTTTTGTGATGGAAAAAAAAAGGCGAGGTTGAATTTACACTGTCACTGTGCCTTCTTATTATCTCATCCTTCGGGCCGATATATCACAGTGTCAAGGGCATATGAACTAACAGGTTATAGAGCAAACAACGCAATTACATTACCCCCCCCCCCCCCCCTGGAACGCTGCTGCTATTCAAATCAAATCAAATGTATTTATATAGCCCTTCGTACATCAGCTGATATCTCAAAGTGCTGTACAGAAACCCAGACTAAAACCCCCAAACAGCAAGCAATGCAGGTGTAGAAGCACGTGCCACTCTCTGCTGTTATCTATGCCACTATAGTCACTTTAATAACTCTACCTACATGTACATATTACCTCAATTACCTGACACTGGTGCCCCAGCACATTGACTCTGTACCGTAACACCCTGTATATAGCCTCCACATTGACTCTGTACCGTAACACCCCGTATATAGCCTCCATATTGACTCTGTACCGTAACACCCTGTATATAGCCTCCACATTGACTCTGTACCGTAACACCCTGTATATAGCCTCCACATTGACTCTGTACCGTAACACCCCGTATATAGCCTCCATATTGACTCTGTACCGTAACACCCTGTATATAGCCTCCACATTTACTCTGTACCGTAACACCCTGTATATAGCCTCCACATTTACTCTCTACCGCAACACCCTGTATATAGCCTCCACATTTACTCTCTACCGTAACACCCTGTATATAGCCTCCACATTGACTCTGTACCGCAACACCCTGTATATAGCCTCCACATTTACTCTCTACCGTAACACCCTGTATATAGCCTCCACATTGACTCTGTACCGGTACACCCTGTATATAGCCTCCACATTGACTCTGTACCGGTACCCCCTGTATATAGCCTCCACATTGACTCTGTACCGTAACACCCTGTATATAGCCTCCACATTGACTCTGTACCGTAACACCCTGTATATAGCCTCCACGTTGACTCTGTACCGGTACACCCTGTATATAGCCTCCACATTGACTCTGTACCGTAACACCCTGTATATAGCCTCCACATTGACTCTGTACCGTAACACCCTGTATATAGCCTCCACATTGACTCTGTACCGTAACACCCTGTATATAGCCTCCACATTGACTCTGTACCGTAACACCCTGTATATAGCCTCCACATTGACTCTGTACCGTAACACCCTGTATATAGCCTCCACATTGACTCTGTTCCCCCTGTTTACTGCTCCTCTTTAATTATTTGTTTATTTTAATTATTCTCTTATTTTTGGGGATATTTTATTAAAACTGCATTGTTGACTAATGTAAGGTGAGGTCTACTACACCTGTTGTATTCAGCATTTCACTGTGAGGTCTACTACACCTGTTGTATTCAGCATTTCACTGTGAGGTCTACTACACCTGTTGTATTCAGTATTTCACTGTGAGGTCTACTACACCTGTTGTATTCAGTATTTCATTGTATGGTCTACTACAACTGTTGTATTCAGCATTTCACTGTAAGGTCTACTACACCTGTTGTATTCAGCATTCCACTGTAAGGTCTACCTACACCTGTTGTATTCAGCATTTCACTGTAAGGTCTACTACACCTGTTGTATTCAGTATTCCACTGTGAGGTCTACACCTGTTGTATTCAGCATTCCACTGTAAGGTCTACTACACCTGTTGTATTCAGCATTTCACTGTGAGGTCTACTACACCTGTTGTATTCAGCATTCCACTGTAAGGTCTACTACACCTGTTGTATTCAGCATTTCACTGTGAGGTCTACTACACCTGTTGTATTCAGCATTTCACTGTAAGGTCTACTACACCTGTTGTATTCAGCATTTCACTGTGAGGTCTACTACACCTGTTGTATTCAGCATTTCACTGTAAGGTCTACTACACCTGTTGTATTCAGCATTTCACTGTAAGGTCTACTACACCTGTTGTATTCAGCATTTCACTGTGAGGTCTACTACACCTGTTGTATTCAGCATTTCACTGTGAGGTCTACTACACCTGTTGTATTCAGCATTTCACTGTGAGGTCTACTACACCTGTTGTATTCAGCATTTCACTGTGAGGTCTACTATACCTGTTGTATTCAGCATTTCACTGTGAGGTCTACTACACCTGTTGTATTCAGCATTTCACTGTGAGGTCTACTACACCTGTTGTATTCAGCATTTCACTGTGAGGTCTACTACACCTGTTATATTCAGCATTCCACTGTGAGGTCTACTACACCTGTTGTATTCAGTATTTCACTGTAAGGTCTACTACACCTGTTGTATTCAGCATTTCACTGTAAGGTCTACTACACCTGTTGTATTCAGCATTTCACTGTAAGGTCTACTACACCTGTTGTATTCAGTATTCCACTGTGAGGTCTACACCTGTTGTATTCAGCATTCCACTGTAAGGTCTACTACACCTGTTGTATTCAGCATTTCACTGTGAGGTCTACTACACCTGTTGTATTCAGCATTTCACTGTGAGGTCTACTACACCTGTTGTATTCAGCATTTCACTGTAAGGTCTACTACACCTGTTGTATTCAGCATTCCACTGTAAGGTCTACTACACCTGTTGTATTCAGCATTTCACTGTGAGGTCTACTACACCTGTTGTATTCAGCATTTCACTGTAAGGTCTACTACACCTGTTGTATTCAGCATTTCACTGTGAGGTCTACTACACCTGTTGTATTCAGCATTTCACTGTAAGGTCTACTACACCTGTTGTATTCAGCATTTCACTGTAAGGTCTACTACACCTGTTGTATTCAGCATTTCACTGTGAGGTCTACTACACCTGTTGTATTCAGCATTTCACTGTGAGGTCTACTACACCTGTTGTATTCAGCATTTCACTGTGAGGTCTACTACACCTGTTGTATTCAGCATTTCACTGTGAGGTCTACTACACCTGTTGTATTCAGCATTTCACTGTCAGGTCTACTACACCTGTTGTATTCAGCATTTCACTGTGAGGTCTACTACACCTGTTGTATTCAGCATTTCACTGTGAGGTCTACTACACCTGTTATATTCAGCATTTCACTGTGAGGTCTACTACACCTGTTATATTCAGCATTTCACTGTGAGGTCTACTACACCTGTTGTATTCAGCATTTCACTGTGAGGTCTACTACACCTGTTGTATTCAGCATTTCACTGTGAGGTCTACTACACCTGTTATATTCAGCATTTCACTGTAAGGTCTACTACACCTGTTATATTCAGCATTTCACTGTAAGGTCTACTACACCTGTTGTATTCAGCATTTCACTGTAAGGTCTACTACACCTGTTGTATTCAGCATTTCACTGTAAGGTCTGCTACACCTGTTGTATTCAGCATTTCACTGTAAGGTCTACTACACCTGTTGTATTCAGCATTTCACTGTGAGGTCTACTACACCTGTTGTATTCAGCATTTCACTGTAAGGTCTACACCTGTTGTATTCAGCATTTCACTGTAAGGTCTACACCTGTTGTATTCAGCATTTCACTGTGAGGTCTACTACACCTGTTGTATTCAGCATTTCACTGTAAGGTCTACACCTGTTGTATTCAGCATTTCACTGTAAGGTCTACTACACCTGTTGTATTCAGCATTTCACTGTGAGGTCTACTACACCTGTTGTATTCAGCATTTCACTGTAAGGTCTACACCTGTTGTATTCAGCATTTCACTGTAAGGTCTACTACACCTGTTGTATTCAGCATTTCACTGTGAGGTCTACTACACCTGTTGTATTCAGCATTTCACTGTGAGGTCTACTACACCTGTTGTATTCAGCATTTCACTGTGAGGTCTACTACACCTGTTGTATTCAGCATTTCACTGTGAGGTCTACTACACCTGTTGTATTCAGCATTTCACTGTGAGGTCTACTACACCTGTTGTATTCAGCATTTCACTGTGAGGTCTACTACACCTGTTGTATTCAGCATTTCACTGTGAGGTCTACTACACCTGTTGTATTCAGCATTTCACTGTCAGGTCTACTACACCTGTTGTATTCAGCATTTCACTGTAAGGTCTACTACACCTGTTGTATTCAGCATTTCACTGTGAGGTATACTACACCTGTTGTATTCAGCATTTCACTGTGAGGTCTACTACACCTGTTGTATTCAGTATTTCATTGTATGGTCTACTACAACTGTTGTATTCAGCATTTCACTGTAAGGTCTACTACACCTGTTGTATTCAGCATTCCACTGTAAGGTCTACCTACACCTGTTGTATTCAGCATTTCACTGTAAGGTCTACTACACCTGTTGTATTCAGTATTCCACTGTGAGGTCTACACCTGTTGTATTCAGCATTCCACTGTAAGGTCTACTACACCTGTTGTATTCAGCATTTCACTGTGAGGTCTACTACACCTGTTGTATTCAGCATTCCACTGTAAGGTCTACTACACCTGTTGTATTCAGCATTTCACTGTGAGGTCTACTACACCTGTTGTATTCAGCATTTCACTGTAAGGTCTACTACACCTGTTGTATTCAGCATTTCACTGTGAGGTCTACTACACCTGTTGTATTCAGCATTTCACTGTAAGGTCTACTACACCTGTTGTATTCAGCATTTCACTGTAAGGTCTACTACACCTGTTGTATTCAGCATTTCACTGTGAGGTCTACTACACCTGTTGTATTCAGCATTTCACTGTGAGGTCTACTACACCTGTTGTATTCAGCATTTCACTGTGAGGTCTACTACACCTGTTGTATTCAGCATTTCACTGTGAGGTCTACTATACCTGTTGTATTCAGCATTTCACTGTGAGGTCTACTACACCTGTTGTATTCAGCATTTCACTGTGAGGTCTACTACACCTGTTGTATTCAGCATTTCACTGTGAGGTCTACTACACCTGTTATATTCAGCATTCCACTGTGAGGTCTACTACACCTGTTGTATTCAGTATTTCACTGTAAGGTCTACTACACCTGTTGTATTCAGCATTTCACTGTAAGGTCTACTACACCTGTTGTATTCAGCATTTCACTGTAAGGTCTACTACACCTGTTGTATTCAGTATTCCACTGTGAGGTCTACACCTGTTGTATTCAGCATTCCACTGTAAGGTCTACTACACCTGTTGTATTCAGCATTTCACTGTGAGGTCTACTACACCTGTTGTATTCAGCATTTCACTGTGAGGTCTACTACACCTGTTGTATTCAGCATTTCACTGTAAGGTCTACTACACCTGTTGTATTCAGCATTCCACTGTAAGGTCTACTACACCTGTTGTATTCAGCATTTCACTGTGAGGTCTACTACACCTGTTGTATTCAGCATTTCACTGTAAGGTCTACTACACCTGTTGTATTCAGCATTTCACTGTGAGGTCTACTACACCTGTTGTATTCAGCATTTCACTGTAAGGTCTACTACACCTGTTGTATTCAGCATTTCACTGTAAGGTCTACTACACCTGTTGTATTCAGCATTTCACTGTGAGGTCTACTACACCTGTTGTATTCAGCATTTCACTGTGAGGTCTACTACACCTGTTGTATTCAGCATTTCACTGTGAGGTCTACTACACCTGTTGTATTCAGCATTTCACTGTGAGGTCTACTACACCTGTTGTATTCAGCATTTCACTGTCAGGTCTACTACACCTGTTGTATTCAGCATTTCACTGTGAGGTCTACTACACCTGTTGTATTCAGCATTTCACTGTGAGGTCTACTACACCTGTTATATTCAGCATTTCACTGTGAGGTCTACTACACCTGTTATATTCAGCATTTCACTGTGAGGTCTACTACACCTGTTGTATTCAGCATTTCACTGTGAGGTCTACTACACCTGTTGTATTCAGCATTTCACTGTGAGGTCTACTACACCTGTTATATTCAGCATTTCACTGTAAGGTCTACTACACCTGTTATATTCAGCATTTCACTGTAAGGTCTACTACACCTGTTGTATTCAGCATTTCACTGTAAGGTCTACTACACCTGTTGTATTCAGCATTTCACTGTAAGGTCTGCTACACCTGTTGTATTCAGCATTTCACTGTAAGGTCTACTACACCTGTTGTATTCAGCATTTCACTGTGAGGTCTACTACACCTGTTGTATTCAGCATTTCACTGTAAGGTCTACACCTGTTGTATTCAGCATTTCACTGTAAGGTCTACACCTGTTGTATTCAGCATTTCACTGTGAGGTCTACTACACCTGTTGTATTCAGCATTTCACTGTAAGGTCTACACCTGTTGTATTCAGCATTTCACTGTAAGGTCTACTACACCTGTTGTATTCAGCATTTCACTGTGAGGTCTACTACACCTGTTGTATTCAGCATTTCACTGTAAGGTCTACACCTGTTGTATTCAGCATTTCACTGTAAGGTCTACTACACCTGTTGTATTCAGCATTTCACTGTGAGGTCTACTACACCTGTTGTATTCAGCATTTCACTGTGAGGTCTACTACACCTGTTGTATTCAGCATTTCACTGTGAGGTCTACTACACCTGTTGTATTCAGCATTTCACTGTGAGGTCTACTACACCTGTTGTATTCAGCATTTCACTGTGAGGTCTACTACACCTGTTGTATTCAGCATTTCACTGTGAGGTCTACTACACCTGTTGTATTCAGCATTTCACTGTGAGGTCTACTACACCTGTTGTATTCAGCATTTCACTGTCAGGTCTACTACACCTGTTGTATTCAGCATTTCACTGTAAGGTCTACTACACCTGTTGTATTCAGCATTTCACTGTGAGGTATACTACACCTGTTGTATTCAGCATTTCACTGTGAGGTCTACTACACCTGTTGTATTCAGCATTTCACTGTGAGGTCTACTACACCTGTTGTATTCAGCATTTCACTGTAAGGTCTACTACACCTGTTGTATTCAGCATTTCACTGTCAGGTCTACTACACCTGTTGTATTCAGCATTTCACTGTAAGGTCTACTACACCTGTTGTATTCAGCATTTCACTGTGAGGTCTACTACACCTGTTGTATTCAGCATTTCACTGTGAGGTCTACTACACCTGTTATATTCAGCATTTCACTGTGAGGTCTACTACACCTGTTGTATTCAGCATTTCACTGTAAGGTCTACTACACCTGTTGTATTCAGCATTTCACTGTAAGGTCTACTACACCTGTTGTATTCAGCATTTCACTGTGAGGTCTACTACAACTGTTGTATTCAGCATTTCACTGTAAGGTCTACACCTGTTGTATTCAGCATTTCACTGTAAGGTCTACACCTGTTGTATTCAGCATTTCACTGTGAGGTCTACTACACCTGTTGTATTCAGCATTTCACTGTAAGGTCTACTACACCTGTTGTATTCAGCATTTCACTGTGAGGTCTACTACACCTGTTGTATTCAGCATTTCACTGTGAGGTCTACTACACCTGTTGTATTCAGCATTTCACTGTGAGGTCTACTACACCTGTTGTATTCAGCATTTCACTGTGAGGTCTACTACACCTGTTGTATTCAGCATTTCACTGTCAGGTCTACTACACCTGTTGTATTCAGCATTTCACTGTGAGGTCTACTACACCTGTTGTATTCAGCATTTCACTGTGAGGTCTACTACACCTGTTGTATTCAGCATTCCACTGTGAGGTCTACTACACCTGTTGTATTCAGCATTTCACTGTAAGGTCTACTACACCTGTTGTATTCAGCATTTCACTGTGAGGTCTACTACACCTGTTGTATTCAGCATTCCACTGTGAGGTCTACTACACCTGTTATATTCAGCATTTCACTGTAAGGTCTACTACACCTGTTGTATTCAGCATTTCACTGTGAGGTCTACTACACCTGTTGTATTCAGCATTCCACTGTGAGGTCTACTACACCTGTTGTATTCAGCATTTCACTGTGAGGTCTACTACACCTGTTGTATTCAGCATTTCACTGTGAGGTCTACTACACCTGTTGTATTCAGCATTCCACTGTGAGGTCTACTACACCTGTTGTATTCAGCATTTCACTGTGAGGTCTACTACACCTGTTGTATTCAGCATTTCACTGTGAGGTCTACTACACCTGTTGTATTCAGCATTCCACTGTAAGGTCTACTACACCTGTTGTATTCAGCATTTCACTGTGAGGTCTACCTACACCTGTTGTATTCAGCATTTCAATGTACGTTCTACTACACCTGTTGTATTCAGCATTTCACTGTAAGGTCTACTACACCTGTTGTATTCAGCATTTCACTGTGAGGTCTACTACACCTGTTGTATTCAGCATTTCACTGTAAGGTCTACTACACCTGTTGTATTCAGCATTTCACTGTAAGGTCTACTACACCTGTTGTATTCAGCATTTCACTGTAAGGTCTACTACACCTGTTGTATTCAGCATTTCACTGTAAGGTCTACTACACCTGTTGCATTCAGCATTTTACTGTAAGGTCTACTACACCTGTTGTATTCAGCATTTCATTGTATGGTCTACTACACCTGTTGCATTCAGCATTTCACTGTATGGTCTACTACACCTGTTGTATTCAGCATTTCACTGTATGGTCTACTACACCTGTTGTATTCAGCATTTCACTGTGAGGTCTACTACACCTGTTGTATTCAGCATTTCACTGTGAGGTCTACTACACCTGTTGTATTCAGCATTTCACTGTGAGGTCTACTACACCTGTTGTATTCAGCATTTCACTGTGAGGTCTACTACACCTGTTGTATTCAGCATTTCACTGTGAGGTCTACTACACCTGTTGTATTCAGCATTTCACTGTGAGGTCTACTACACCTGTTGTATTCAGCATTCCACTGTAAGGTCTACTACACCTGTTGTATTCAGCATTTCACTGTGAGGTCTACTACACCTGTTGTATTCAGCATTTCACTGTAAGGTCTACACCTGTTGTATTCAGCATTTCACTGTAAGGTCTACACCTGTTGTATTCAGCATTTCACTGTGAGGTCTACTACACCTGTTGTATTCAGCATTTCACTGTAAGGTCTACACCTGTTGTATTCAGCATTTCACTGTAAGGTCTACTACACCTGTTGTATTCAGCATTTCACTGTGAGGTCTACTACACCTGTTGTATTCAGCATTTCACTGTAAGGTCTACACCTGTTGTATTCAGCATTTCACTGTAAGGTCTACTACACCTGTTGTATTCAGCATTTCACTGTGAGGTCTACTACACCTGTTGTATTCAGCATTTCACTGTGAGGTCTACTACACCTGTTGTATTCAGCATTTCACTGTGAGGTCTACTACACCTGTTGTATTCAGCATTTCACTGTGAGGTCTACTACACCTGTTGTATTCAGCATTTCACTGTGAGGTCTACTACACCTGTTGTATTCAGCATTTCACTGTGAGGTCTACTACACCTGTTGTATTCAGCATTTCACTGTGAGGTCTACTACACCTGTTGTATTCAGCATTTCACTGTCAGGTCTACTACACCTGTTGTATTCAGCATTTCACTGTAAGGTCTACTACACCTGTTGTATTCAGCATTTCACTGTGAGGTATACTACACCTGTTGTATTCAGCATTTCACTGTGAGGTCTACTACACCTGTTGTATTCAGCATTTCACTGTGAGGTCTACTACACCTGTTGTATTCAGCATTTCACTGTAAGGTCTACTACACCTGTTGTATTCAGCATTTCACTGTCAGGTCTACTACACCTGTTGTATTCAGCATTTCACTGTAAGGTCTACTACACCTGTTGTATTCAGCATTTCACTGTGAGGTCTACTACACCTGTTGTATTCAGCATTTCACTGTGAGGTCTACTACACCTGTTATATTCAGCATTTCACTGTGAGGTCTACTACACCTGTTGTATTCAGCATTTCACTGTAAGGTCTACTACACCTGTTGTATTCAGCATTTCACTGTAAGGTCTACTACACCTGTTGTATTCAGCATTTCACTGTGAGGTCTACTACAACTGTTGTATTCAGCATTTCACTGTAAGGTCTACACCTGTTGTATTCAGCATTTCACTGTAAGGTCTACACCTGTTGTATTCAGCATTTCACTGTGAGGTCTACTACACCTGTTGTATTCAGCATTTCACTGTAAGGTCTACTACACCTGTTGTATTCAGCATTTCACTGTGAGGTCTACTACACCTGTTGTATTCAGCATTTCACTGTGAGGTCTACTACACCTGTTGTATTCAGCATTTCACTGTGAGGTCTACTACACCTGTTGTATTCAGCATTTCACTGTGAGGTCTACTACACCTGTTGTATTCAGCATTTCACTGTCAGGTCTACTACACCTGTTGTATTCAGCATTTCACTGTGAGGTCTACTACACCTGTTGTATTCAGCATTTCACTGTGAGGTCTACTACACCTGTTGTATTCAGCATTCCACTGTGAGGTCTACTACACCTGTTGTATTCAGCATTTCACTGTAAGGTCTACTACACCTGTTGTATTCAGCATTTCACTGTGAGGTCTACTACACCTGTTGTATTCAGCATTCCACTGTGAGGTCTACTACACCTGTTATATTCAGCATTTCACTGTAAGGTCTACTACACCTGTTGTATTCAGCATTTCACTGTGAGGTCTACTACACCTGTTGTATTCAGCATTCCACTGTGAGGTCTACTACACCTGTTGTATTCAGCATTTCACTGTGAGGTCTACTACACCTGTTGTATTCAGCATTTCACTGTGAGGTCTACTACACCTGTTGTATTCAGCATTCCACTGTGAGGTCTACTACACCTGTTGTATTCAGCATTTCACTGTGAGGTCTACTACACCTGTTGTATTCAGCATTTCACTGTGAGGTCTACTACACCTGTTGTATTCAGCATTCCACTGTAAGGTCTACTACACCTGTTGTATTCAGCATTTCACTGTGAGGTCTACCTACACCTGTTGTATTCAGCATTTCAATGTACGGTCTACTACACCTGTTGTATTCAGCATTTCACTGTAAGGTCTACTACACCTGTTGTATTCAGCATTTCACTGTGAGGTCTACTACACCTGTTGTATTCAGCATTTCACTGTAAGGTCTACTACACCTGTTGTATTCAGCATTTCACTGTAAGGTCTACTACACCTGTTGTATTCAGCATTTCACTGTAAGGTCTACTACACCTGTTGTATTCAGCATTTCACTGTAAGGTCTACTACACCTGTTGCATTCAGCATTTTACTGTAAGGTCTACTACACCTGTTGTATTCAGCATTTCATTGTATGGTCTACTACACCTGTTGCATTCAGCATTTCACTGTATGGTCTACTACACCTGTTGTATTCAGCATTTCACTGTATGGTCTACTACACCTGTTGTATTCAGCATTTCACTGTGAGGTCTACTACACCTGTTGTATTCAGCATTTCACTGTGAGGTCTACTACACCTGTTGTATTCAGCATTTCACTGTGAGGTCTACTACACCTGTTGTATTCAGCATTTCACTGTGAGGTCTACTACACCTGTTGTATTCAGCATTTCACTGTGAGGTCTACTACACCTGTTGTATTCAGCATTTCACTGTGAGGTCTACTACACCTGTTGTATTCAGCATTCCACTGTAAGGTCTACTACACCTGTTGTATTCAGCATTTCACTGTGAGGTCTACCTACACCTGTTGTATTCAGCATTTCAATGTACGGTCTACTACACCTGTTGTATTCAGCATTTCACTGTAAGGTCTACTACACCTGTTGTATTCAGCATTTCACTGTAAGGTCTACTACACCTGTTGTATTCAGCATTTCACTGTATGGTCTACTACACCTGTTGCATTCAGCATTTTACTGTAAGGTCTACTACACCTGTTGTATTCAGCATTTCACTGTAAGGTCTACTACACCTGTTGTATTCAGCATTTCACTGTGAGGTCTACTACACCTGTTGTATTCAGCATTTCACTGTGAGGTCTACACCTGTTGTATTCAGCATTTCACTGTAAGGTCTACTACACCTGTTGTATTCAGCATTTCATTGTATGGTCTACTACACCTGTTGCATTCAGCATTTCACTGTATGGTCTACTACATCTGTTGTATTCAGCATTTCACTGTATGGTCTACTACACCTGTTGTATTCAGCATTTCACTGTAAGGTCTACTACACCTGTTGTATTCAGCATTTCACTGTGAGGTCTACTACACCTGTTGTATTCAGCATTTCACTGTGAGGTCTACTACACCTGTTGTATTCAGCATTCCACTGTAAGGTCTACTACACCTGTTGTATTCAGCATTTCACTGTGAGGTCTACCTACACCTGTTGTATTCAGCATTTCAATGTACGGTCTACTACACCTGTTGTATTCAGCATTTCACTGTAAGGTCTACTACACCTGTTGTATTCAGCATTTCACTGTAAGGTCTACTACACCTGTTGTATTCAGCATTTCACTGTATGGTCTACTACACCTGTTGCATTCAGCATTTTACTGTAAGGTCTACTACACCTGTTGTATTCAGCATTTCACTGTAAGGTCTACTACACCTGTTGTATTCAGCATTTCACTGTGAGGTCTACTACACCTGTTGTATTCAGCATTTCACTGTGAGGTCTACACCTGTTGTATTCAGCATTTCACTGTAAGGTCTACTACACCTGTTGTATTCAGCATTTCATTGTATGGTCTACTACACCTGTTGCATTCAGCATTTCACTGTATGGTCTACTACATCTGTTGTATTCAGCATTTCACTGTATGGTCTACTACACCTGTTGTATTCAGCATTTCACTGTAAGGTCTACTACACCTGTTGTATTCAGCATTTCACTGTGAGGTCTACTACACCTGTTGTATTCAGCATTTCACTGTCAGGTCTACTACACCTGTTGTATTCAGCATTTCACTGTGAGGTCTACTACACCTGTTGTATTCAGCATTTCACTGTGAGGTCTACTATACCTGTTGTATTCAGCATTTCACTGTGAGGTCTACTACACCTGTTGTATTCAGCATTTCACTGTAAGGTCTACTACACCTGTTGTATTCAGCATTTCACTGTAAGGTCTACTACACCTGTTCTATTCGGCGCATGTGACAAATAACATTTGATTTTTAATTATCCCGACACATAGGTTTTAAAATGGCTTCCCAGTGATTTTACACACTCACCGCTACTGAGAGAGAGAGACCTGGGGTCTGCCCGCCCGGAAATAAGTCACTATTTCTTTTAGAATAAGTTCAAATTGAAAATAACTTTTGGTCTCCACGCCTTGTTAAATAATTTTCATCATTGCAATACACATTTTATTTTTTCTAACTTAAGTTTGCAATTTTAATGTAAAAAATAAAGACAAATGGCATGGAAAAAATGATTGACACCCCTGAAACTCGTACCGCCTTTGGCCAAGCTAACTGCAAATAAATGCTTCTTGTAGCCATCAATGAGCTGCACTTTTCTACTGGCAAGTTGGCCCACTCTTCAGCAGCAAACTCCTCTTATTATTAAATATTTGAGGGTTTCCCTCGACCAACTCCTCTAATTATTAAATATTTGAGGGTTTCCCTCGTCCAACTGCTCTTTTCCGCTCTCTCCATAAGTTATGGATATGATTCACATCAGGACATTTCTCTGTCGTCTCCAGGTGCAGCATCTCTTCCTGAACCTTTCCAAGGTGCGTTTGATAAGTGTTTAGAGTTGTTGTCCTTTCAACAGAGATAGAGACACAGATTTCGGACACTGGGGTTGAACATTGTGGCTCTATATTTTTTTTTCTACTCTCCCGCGGCCCGGTGTAACGCTTAGCGGTCAGCCTTTTTGCAGATGTCTTCAATACTATTGTGGATAATCATGTACCCTTCAAAAAAATAGGTTGATTTGAAAACCTGGGACACTCCATAATTATCAGAAGCCGTTCATAAAAGAAATGATGCTTGGGTCAAGGCCAGGAACATAGGCTTAGGACCGGACTGGCAAGCTTTTAAGCAACTGAGGAATCATTGTGTAAGACAAATGAGAAAAGGCTCAATCTGATTATTATGTAACATCTCTTTTGGATTGTAAATGGGAAACCGGCTAAATTCTGGGAAACTGTTAAATCCCTGAAGGGTTCTACTTCCTTGTCTCTGCCACAACAAATTGATTCAGACACTGGCCTCATTACGGGGGAAAAAATGCCATCATTGATGCATTTAATCACCATCTCTTTTAAATAACTTATAAGCCCATTCACAATGATATTGGGGCTGGATGCTGATAGGGGGAAACCTGCTGAATAATCAAAGAAAATATAGTCAAGTTCTTTTAGAATAGTGACAGAACAAGTCCTGGATGCTTTGCTAGCAACATGAAATCCACAGGGGCCGACCATTTGGATCCTGGTCTGCTTATGTGTGCAGCGCCCATCATTGTTGGCTCAATAACACACATGTTTTACTTAAAATTGTTATCAGGAAATATTCCCAAAGTCTGGAAATCAGCTCTTATGCTGCCACTCCATAAGGGACGGGGATTGTAAGGATCATAATCATTAATGCTCCATTTCAAGGCTTCCTGGTCTAGCTAAGATTCTTGAATCAGTTGATACATCCTGTATCACAAGGTTGGCTGGACTTCGATTAAGACCCGTAGATCTCTACATTACTCCCTTTTGTTTACAAGGCCCTAATTCATAAACTGCCGTCTTATCTAACTTTGCTGTTGAAGTATAGACACCTGAGTTGCCTAACCCGCTAACAGGATTGGTTAACTCTTGAGGTACCTAGGGTATACACCGAGTTATATAAATCTGCTTTTAGTTTGATGGGTTAGAGCAGTATGAAGGTGGGATAGAGCAGTATGAAGGTGGGATAGAGCAGTATGAAGGTGGGATAGAGCAGTATGAAGGTGGGATAGAGCAGTATGAAGGTGGGATAGAGCAGGTTGAAGGTGGGATAGAGCCGTATGAAGTTGGGATAGAGCAGTATGAAGGTGGGATAGAGCAGTATGAAGGTGGGATAGAGCAGTATGAAGGTGGGATAGAGCCGTATGAAGGGGGGATAGAGCCGTATGAAGTTGGGATAGAGCAGGTTGAAGGTGGGATAGAGCCATATGAAGGTGGGATATAGCAGTATGAAGATGGGATAGAGCAGGTTGAAGGTGGGATAGAGTCGTATGAAGTTGGGATAGAGCAGGGTGAAGGTGGGATAGAGCAGTATGAAGGTGGGATAGAGCAGTATGAAGGTGGGATAGAGCAGTATGAAGGTGGGATAGAGCAGGTTGAAGGTGGGATAGAGCAGTATGAAGGTGGGATAGAGCAGTATGAAGGTGGGATAGAGCAGTATGAAGGTGGGATAGAGCAGTATGAAGGTGGGATAGAGCAGTATGAAGGTGGGATAGAGCAGGTTGAAGGTGGGATAGAGCAGTATGAAGGTGGGATAGAGCAGTATGAAGGTGGGATAGAGCAGTATGAAGGTGAGATAGAGCAGGTTGAAGGTGGGATAGAGCAGTATGAAGGTGGGATAGAGCAGTATGAAGGTGGGATAGAGCAGTATGAAGGTGGGGTAGAGCATGTTGAAGGTGGGATAGAGCAGGTTGAAGGTGGGGTAGAGCAGTATGAAGGTGGGATAGTGCAGGTTGAAGGTGGGATAGAGCAGTATGAAGGTGGAATAGAGCAGTATGAAGGTGGGATAGAGCAGTATGAAGGTGGGATAGAGCAGTATGAAGGTGAGAGAGCAGCATGAAGGTAGGATAGAGCAGTATGAAGGTGGGATATAGCAGGTTGAAGGTGGGATAGAGCAGTATGAAGGTGGGATAGAGCAGTATGAAGGTGGGATAGAGCAGTATGAAGGTGGGATAGAGCAGTATGAAGGTGGGATAGAGCAGTATGAAGGTGGGATAGAGCAGTATGAAGGTGGGATAGAGCAGTATGAAGGTGGGGTAGAGCATGTTGAAGGTGGGATAGAGCAGGTTGAAGGTGGGGTAGAGCAGTATGAAGGTGGGATAGTGCAGGTTGAAGGTGGGATAGAGCAGTATGAAGGTGGAATAGAGCAGTATGAAGGTGGGATAGAGCAGTATGAAGGTGGGATAGAGCAGTATGAAGGTGGGAGAGCAGCATGAAGGTGGGATAGAGCAGTATGAAGGTGGGATAGAGCAGGTTGAAGGTGGGATAGAGCAGGTTGAAGGTGGGATAGAGCAGTATGAAGGTGGAATAGAGCAGTATGAAGGTGGGATAGAGCAGTATGAAGGTGGGATAGAGCAGTATGAAGGTGAGAGAGCAGCATGAAGGTAGGATAGAGCAGTATGAAGGTGGGATATAGCAGGTTGAAGGTGGGATAGAGCAGTATGAAGGTGGGATAGAGCAGTATGAAGGTGGGATAGAGCAGTATGAAGGTGGGATAGAGCAGTATGAAGGTGGGATAGAGCAGTATGAAGGTGGGATAGAGCAGTATGAAGGTGGGATAGAGCAGTATGAAGGTGGGGTAGAGCATGTTGAAGGTGGGATAGAGCAGGTTGAAGGTGGGGTAGAGCAGTATGAAGGTGGGATAGTGCAGGTTGAAGGTGGGATAGAGCAGTATGAAGGTGGAATAGAGCAGTATGAAGGTGGGATAGAGCAGTATGAAGGTGGGATAGAGCAGTATGAAGGTGGGAGAGCAGCATGAAGGTGGGATAGAGCAGTATGAAGGTGGGATAGAGCAGGTTGAAGGTGGGATAGAGCAGTATGAAGGTGGGATAGAGCAGTATGAAGGTGGGATAGAGCAGTATGAAGGTGGGATAGAGCAGTATGAAGGTGGGATAGAGCAGTATGAAGGTGGGATAGAGCAGTATGAAGGTGGGATAGAGCAGTATGAAGGTGGGATAGAGCAGTATGAAGGTGGGATAGAGCAGGTTGAAGGTGGGATAGAGCAGTATGAAGGTGGGGTAGAGCATGTTGAAGGTGGGATAGAGCAGGTTGAAGGTGGGGTAGAGCAGTATGAAGGTGGGATAGTGCAGGTTGAAGGTGGGATAGAGCAGTATGAAGGTGGAATAGAGCAGTATGAAGGTGGATAGAGAAGTATGAAGGTGGGATAGAGCAGTATGAAGGTGGGATAGAGCAGTATGAAGGTGGGATAGAGCAGGTTGAAGGTGGGATAGAGCAGTATGAAGTTGGGATAGAGCAGTATGAAGGTGGGATAGAGCCGTATGAAGGTGGGATAGAGCCGTATGAAGTTGGGATAGAGCAGTATGAAGGTGGGATAGAGCCGTATGAAGGTGGGATAGAGCAGTATGAAGGTGGGATAGAGCAGTATGAAGGTGGGATAGAGCAGGGTGAAGGTGGAATAGAGCAGTATGAAGGTGGGATAGAGTAGTATGAAGGTGGGATAGAGCAGTATGAAGGTGGGATAGAGCAGTATGAAGGTGGGATAGAGCAGGTTGAAGGTGGGATAGAGCAGTATGAAGGTGGGATAGAGCAGGGTGAAGGTGGGATAGAGCAGGGTGAAGGTGGGATAGAGCAGGGTGAAGGTGGGATAGAGCAGTATGAAGGTGGGATAGAGCAGGGTGAAGGTGGGATAGAGCAGTATGAAGGTGGGATAGAGCAGTATGAAGGTGGGATAGAGCAGGGTGAAGGTGGGATAGAGCAGTATGAAGGTGGGATAGAGCAGGGTGAAGGTGGGATAGAGCAGTATGAAGGTGGGATAGAGCAGGGTGAAGGTGGGATAGAGCAGTATGAAGGTGGGATAGAGCAGTATGAAGGTGGGATAGAGCAGGGTGAAGGTGGGATAGAGCAGTATGAAGGTGGGATAGAGCAGTATGAAGGTGGGATAGAGCAGTATGAAGGTGGGATAGAGCAGTATGAAGGTGGGATAGAGCCGATTGACATGTAGATGTTGCTCTTGTCCATGTGTTGTCCATGGATCTATTGGGGCGTTATGCAAGTTGGAGTGGAACCAGGATATCTGGGATGATGGAGTTGATGTGGGCCATGACCAGTCTTTCCAGACACTTCAGGATGACAGATGTGAGTGCTGTCGTGACGTGCCTTCCATTAATGTGATGACTGTTATTTTATCAAATCAATTAACTATGTTTAACTGTTACGTGATTAAATTAATCTTTTCTTTTCTGATCTTCGGTCGAGTTTCCTAGACTAGGTTACATGCAGCGCTGCAGGCTGTGTATGTCTTAGTCTAGTCTTCTTCTTCTCTGTTGAGTTTCAGAGGATCACGCTGTCGGTCACACTGGTCTGTACTTAACCATTTCAAAGTGTAGTCACCGCTCCACGCTTTCTGGTCTGGTAGATTCTAACCATTTGTGACGTCCGGCTCAACACTGTCCGCCTGCATGGTCTAATGTACATTTCGTTAGCAGTCCTTTTATGCACTCGCCTTGGAGGGCTGACGTGGGCGTGGTCACTGACTCGGCAAAAGCTAACATGAAAAACAATTCTCTTCTTGTTAGCTTGTTGGATATAAACACATTTAATCTTCACACAAATAGTTTCATGTTTAATCATATATGTTTTAGAACATTTAGATGTAAAGCTGATAACTGGGACGTATACATTTGTGGAGCTACAGTAATTTAGTTATACTGTCCTTAATGATATCACAAAACAAACTTTTGACAGGATTTATTGTTTGGATCGCCACCAACCATCTCCCACGTTCATTATATTAGGAATATTGTTTCATTATCCACTTTTGGATGTTGGAGTTTTGGCGTCAGATTCTCTCTCTACACACACAGGATTTTTTTCTTCTTCTCCATACTGCAGGTCCAGAGAGAGAGTTACGGCCGGTCGTTAAAGTCATAAGACCAGCCCACTCCCCCCCTTCCACTCTGGTGGGACGGAGGGGGATCTCTTTTATCCATAACAGTGCTACAGGACAATAATCATTTCAACAGGATGCCTTTGATTTATTGGGAATAGGAACAATGGTGTCAGCTTGTAACATGTTGGGAATAAAGCCTGGGACAAGAAGAGGTCGAATATGTCCGTGAAGACCCCTGCCAGATGGTCTGCTCATGCTCTGCGGACATGACTGGGGATTCCGTCTGGTCCGGCGGCTTTGAAAGTATTAACCCCTTTTAAAAGACTTACCGGTACTCACATCAGACATGGAGAATGAGATCCCACAGTCATCCGGAACAGCTGGTCACCCGTATCACCCTTATCACACGCAGCAGCAAGAGAGAGAGAGAGAGAGCGAGAGAGCGAGAGAGCGAGAGAGCGAGAGAGCGAGAGAGCGAGAGAGCGAGAGAGCGAGAGAGCGAGAGAGCGAGAGAGAACAGCAGGATATTGTACTAAACCCCAAAAAACTGCAAGAAGACAGTGCAAAGATTTTTGAGTGGAGAAAAGTGTGTATGAGTCTCTTTGTATGTGTGTGGCTGGTAAGCCATCAGGTTCTGAGACGGCTTCTTTCACCAGCCCATCAGACTGCTGAACATCTAACCCTAGCTGTCTCCCTGCACAGACCTGCACCTTAGTGACTATTTGCACAACAAGCTCTCACAGTCTGACGTCAGAATTAAAACGTTTTTCCATGTTCATCGAAGTTGTGCCAAAATTCAAATTTCAAAGTGTTTAAGGTTGAGAGGGTCATGTGACCATCGGGCGTTATGGTCGCTAGTTACTAGAGCTCTGCAAACCCAATACCTCTTTCTCATATTGCATTACAATATTTTGATTTTGAACTCTTTAAAAACGAACCCAAGTCTGATTAACAACGCTGACTACTCAAGGAGGCAAGAAAAACGTTGCTTCTCAGACTTCTTCGTTAAGCGTCGAGAGACAGCACTAAGCACTTAAATAGCTGCTGGGATTTCTGAGGCGTTAGCCAAGCAACACAACTCTCTCGAAGCTATGCTACAACTGGTGTTAGCTGAGGCGGTGAAACAACTCAACAGAAAACATCAAAAGACTTTAGTCGCTGTTGAAGCTCACACAGTGACGTTGACAGGTGGATGAAAGTGATGGACAATCTGTCTACTAAAGTGGCAAGGTGAAAATATGGGAAAGCAAACGGAAAACCAACGACTGTTTTGCACAATTGCAGAAGATGCAGCTGAAAATGGCAGAAATGGACGACCGTTCACGTCGCTCAAATGTACGATTCATTTCTTTAAAAGAATCAGACGAGACTGACGATATCCATCAAATTCCTACAGAGAAGGATCCCTAAAAGGACCCCATCCTTATCTCACAAGGTTGAGATAGAAAGAGTCATCACATCTACTCAGGACCTGGGACTAGTAATGCTTCAGACAGACCCGAGGATGCTGATCTTCAAGGAGCCAGAGCAGCAGAGCTCATTCACCAAATAAAATCCAATCAAATCAAATGACCATACAAATATTTAGCAGAGGTTATTGCGGGTGTAGCGAAATGCTTGTGTTCCTAGCTCCAACAGTGTAGTAGTATCTAAAAACGATTCACAAAAATCCAATAGAATCCAATAAATCCAAAATCCAATCTAATAGAATAAGCATGGAACTAAGAAATATATAAATATTACATTGATTAATATCAGAGTGGCATTGACTAAAATACAATAGAATACAGTATATACATATGAGATGAGTAAAGCAGTGTGTAAACATCATTAAAGTGACTAGTGTTCCATCATTAAAGTGACCAGTGATTCAAGTATATGTATATGGGGCAGCAGCCTCTCAGGTGCAGGGTTGAGTAACCGGGTGGAAGCCGGCTAGTGATGGCTATTTAACAAGTCTGATGGCCTTGAGATAGAAGCTGTTTTTCAGTGTCTCGGTCCCTGCTTTGATGCATCCGTACTGACCTCGCCTTCTGGATGATAACGGGGGGAACAGGCTGTGACTCTGGTAGTGGATGTCCTTGATGATCTTTTTGGCCTTCCTGTGACATCGGGTGCTGTAGGTGTCCTGGAGGACAGGCAGTTTGCCCCCGGTGATGCGTTGGGCAGACCACACCAACCTCTGGAGAGCCCTGTGGTTGAGGGCAGTGTAGTTGCCGTACCAGGCTGTGATACAGCCCGACAGAACGCTCTCAAATGTGCATCTGAAAAACATTGTGAGGGTTTTAGGTGCCAATACAAATTTTTTCAGCCTCCTGGTACGGCAGGCGGTGATACATGCGGTTAAGGTACTGCGTTTTTCCCCCTGACTACAGTACGCACACCTCCCAATGCCTCAAAGCCTTCAGCGAGGTCCTGAACAAACTCAGACTGAGGGATATCCAGTCATTCCTTGTCTGTCCAGCAACGCTCCAGGCCACACACAGGGAGAGCACCTGCCAGTCACCACAGTGCAATACGCCAAGAAGTATGTGGTATTATAACTGGGAGAGGACAACCACAAGCACCATAGTGAGCACCAAGCCGTTGGTCCTGTTGTGAGGATGAAGACACAACAACGGAGCCATGCAAGCACCAGGGAACCTATGGAATAAGTGAACTGGTCAAGAGGATTTATCCACAACTTCAAGGAGTTTTGAGGTGGTGGAGGTACAGCACTGTGAGGACGTCACTTCCTGTTGAATCTGCAGACGTGTTGCTGTGCGTTTTGTTGCTGTGCGATTTGCTGCGAACTTTACTTTACTTTGCTAGCTGACAACTTTACGTTTTTTGTTTTGTTTCTGTTTTTAATTACCGTTTATATTTTTAGTTTTTCCATCGCAACTTTTTTCCCTCATTCAACCTTTTCACTCCGGACGCTTTATCTGGACATGGTTTATCAACACCTTCAACAGCCGAAGCTAAGTAGTAACATTAACATGATGTCTTCTAATTGCAGTCGCTGTACTCATAATATACAGGAGAACGATCGCCTTACGGCGAAAATAGCTGTGCTGCAAGCCCAGCTTCAGACGCAATCGTTAGGCAAGGGTATTTTCAGTGTAGGAAAGGAAGAAACAGCGTCTGTGCCACCAGTAAGTACAGATAGTAACGTTAGTATAAATCCCCCCGCACAGTCCCCGCAGCCGGACAACTTTCGCGTGGCTTCTGGAGGGAAATGCTGTTGGAATGCTCAACCGGTGTCGCTCATTCAGCCGACAGAAACTTTCAACCGGTTTTCCCCATTATGTAGCGAGTCGGAGTCTGAGTCTGAGTCTTCTCTTGTCTCTACTCCTCCCGTTACGGGGTCTGAGACGCCGAAGGCTCCCACCGTTAGCTCTGACAAATTGAAAACCCTAGTCATTGGCGACTCCATTACCCGCAGTATTAGACTTAAAACGAATCACCCAGCGATCATACACTGTTTACCAGGGGGCAGGGCTACCGACGTTAAGGCTAATCTTAAGATGGTGCTGGCTAAAGCTAAATCTGGCGAGTGTAGAGAGTATAGAGATATTGTTATCCACGTCGGCACCAACGATGTTAGGATGAAACAGTCAGAGGTCACCAAGTGCAACATAGCTTCAGCGTGTAAATCAGCTAGAAAGATGTGTCGGCATCGAGTAATTGTCTCTGGCCCCCTCCCAGTTAGGGGGAGTGACGAGCTCTACAGCAGAGTCTCAGCACTCAATCGCTGGTTGAAAACTGTTTTCTGCCCCTCCCAAAAGATAGAATTTGTAGATAATTGGCCCTCTTTCTGGGACTCACCCACAAACAGGACCAAGCCTGACCTGCTAAGGAGTGACGGACTCCATCCTACCTGGAGGGGTGCTCTCATCTTATCTACCAACATAGATAGGGCTCTAACTCCTTTAGCCCCACAATGAAATAAGGTGCAGGCCAGGCAGCAGGCTGTTAGCCAACCTGCCAGCTTAGTGGAGTCTGCCAATAGCACAGTCAGTGTAGTCAGCTCAGCCATTGAGACTGTGTCTGTGCCTCGACCTAGGTTGGGCAAAACTAAACATGGCGGTGTTCGCCTTAGCAATCTTATTAGGATAAAGACCTCCTCCATTCCTGCCATTATTGAAAGAGATCGTGATACCTCACATCTCAAAATAGGGTTACTTAATGTTAGATCCCTCACTTCAAAGGCAGTCATAGTCAATGAACTAATCACTGATCATAATCTTGATGTGATTGGCCTGACTGAAACATGGCTTAAGCCTGATGAATTTACTGTGTTAAATGAGGCCTCACCTCCTGGTTACACTAGTGACCATATCCCCCGTGCATCCCGCAAAGGCGGAGGTGTTGCTAACATCTACGATAGCAAATTTCAATTTACAAAAAAAAAAATGGCGTTTTCGTCTTTTGAGCTTCTAGTCATGAAATCTATGCAGCCTACTCAATCACTTTTTATAGCTACTGTTTACAGGCCTCCTGGGCCATATACAGCGTTCCTCTCTGAGTTTCCTGAATTCCTATCAGACCTTGTAGTCATAGCAGATCATATTCTAATTTTTGGTGATTTTAATATTCACATGGAGAAGTCCACAGACCCACTCCAAAAGTCTTTCGGAGCCATCATCGACTCAGTGGGTTTTGTCCAACATGTCTCTGGACCTACTCACTGCCACAGTCATACTCTGGACCTAGTTTTGTCCCATGGAATAAATGTTGTAGATCTTAATGTTTTTCCACATAATCCTGGACTATCGGACCACCATTTTATTACGTTTGCAATCGCAACAAATAATCTGCTCAGACCCCAACCAAGGAGCATCAAAAGTCATGCTATAAATTCTCAGACAACACAAAAATTCCTTGATGCCCTTCCAGACTCCTTCTGCCTACCCAAGGACGTCAGAGGACAAAAATCAGTTAACCACTTAACTGAGGAACTCAATTTAACCTTGCGCAATACCCTAGATGCAGTTGCACCCCTAAAAACGAAAAACATTTGTCATAAGAAACTAGCTCCCTGGTATACAGAAAATACCCGAGCTTTGAAGCAAGCTTCCAGGAAATTGGAACGGAAATGGCGCCACACAAAACTGGAAGTCTTCCGACTAGCTTGGAAAGACAGTACCGTGCAGTACCGAAGAGCCCTCACTGCTGCTCGATCATCCTACTTTTCCAACTTAATCGAGGAAAATAAGAACAATCCAAAATTTATTTTTGATACTGTTGCAAAGCTAACTAAAAAGCAGCATTCCCCAAGAGAGGATGGCTTTCACTTCAGCAGTAATAAATTCATGAACTTCTTTGAGGAAAAGATCATGACCATTAGAAAGCAAATTACGGACTCCTCTTTGAATCTGCGTATTCCTCCAGGGCTTAGCTGTCCTGGATCTGCACAGCTCTGCGAGGGCCTGGGATCGGGAGAGACACTTAAGTGTTTTAGTACTATATCTCTTGACACAATGATGAAAATAATCATGGCCTCTAAACCTTCAAGCTGCATACTGGATCCTATTCCTACTAAACTGCTGAAGGAGCTGCTTCCTGTGCTTGGCCCTCCTATGTTGAACATAATAAACAGCTCTCTATCCACCGGATGTGTACCAAACTCACTAAAAGTGGCAGTGATAAAGCCTCTCTTGAAAAAGCCAAACCTTGACCCGGAAAATATAAAAAACTATCGGCCTATATCGAATCTTCCATTCCTCTCAAAAATTTTAGAAAAAGCTGTTGCGCAGCAACTCACTGCCTTTCTGAAGACAAACAATGTATACGAAATGCTTCAGTCTGGTTTTAGACCCCATCATAGCACTGAGACTGCACTTGTGAAGGTGGTAAATGACCTTTTAATGGCGTCAGACCGAGGCTCTGCATCTGTCCTCGTGCTACTAGACCTTAGTGCTGCCTTTGACACCATCGATCACCACATTCTTTTGGAGAGACTGGAAACCCAAATTGGTCTACACGGACAAGTTCTGGCCTGGTTTAGATCTTACCTGTCGGAAAGATATCAGTTTGTCTCTGTGAATGGTCTGTCCTCTGACAAATCAACTGTACATTTCGGTGTTCCTCAAGGTTCCGTTTTAGGACCACTATTGTTTTCACTATATATTTTACCTCTTGGGGATGTTATTCGAAAACATAATGTTAACTTTCACTGCTATGCGGATGACACACAGCTGTACATTTCAATGAAACATGGTGAAGCCCCAAAATTCCCCTCGCTAGAAGCCTGTGTTTCAGACATAAGGAAGTGGATGGCTGAAAACTTTCTACTTTTAAACTCGGACAAAACAGAGATGCTTGTTCTAGGTCCCAAGAAACAAAGAGATCTTCTGTTAAATCTGACAATTCATCTTGATGGTTGTAAAGTCGTCTCAAATAAAACTGTGAAGGACCTCGGCGTTACTCTTGACCCTGATCTCTCTTTTGACGAACATATCAAGACTGTTTCAAGGACAGCTTTTTTCCATCTACGTAACATTGCAAAAATCAGAAATTTTCTGTCCAAAAATGATGCAGAAAAATTAATCCATGCATTTGTTACTTCTAGGTTAGACTACTGCAATGCTCTACTTTCCGGCTACCCGGATAAAGCACTAAATAAACTTCAGTTAGTGCTAAATACGGCTGCTAGAATCCTGACTAGAACCAAGAAATTTGATCATATTACTCCAGTGCTAGCTTCCCTACACTGGCTTCCCGTTAAGGCAAGGGCTGATTTCAAGGTTTTACTGTTAACCTTTAAAGCGTTACATGGGCTTGCTCCTACCTATCTTTCCGAGTTGGTCCTGCCGTACATACCTACACGTACGCTACGGTCACAAGACGCAGGCCTCCTAATTGTCCCTAAAATTTCTAAGCAAACAGCTGGAGGCAGGGCTTTCTCCTATAGATCTCCATTTTTATGGAACAGTCTGCCTACCCATGTGAGAGACGCAGACTCAGTCTCAACCTTTAAGTCTTTACTGAAGACTTATCTCTTCAGTAGGTCATATGATTGAGTGTAGTCTGGCCCAGGAGTGTGAAGGTGAACGGAAAGGCTCTGGAGCAACGAACTGCCCTTGCTGTCTCTCCAGGGCCGGTTCCCCTCTCTCCACTGGGATTCTCTGCCTCTAACCCTGTTACTGGGGCTGAGTCACTGGCTTGCTGGTGCTCTTTCATGCCGTCCCTAGGAGGGGTGCGTCACTTGAGTGGGTTGAGTTACTGACGTGAACTTCCTGTCTGGGTTGGCGCCCCCCCCTGGTTGTGCTGTGGTGGAGACCTTTGTGGGCTATACTCGGCCTTGTCTCAGGATTGTAAGTTGGTGGTTGAGGATATCCCCTAGTGGTGTGGGGGCTGTGCTTTGGCAGAGTGGGTGGGGTTATATCCTTCCTGTTTGGCCCTGTCCTGGGGTTTCTTCGGATGGGGCCACAGTGTCTCCTGACCGCTCCTGTCTCAGCCTCCAGTATTTATGCTGCAGTAGTTTATGTGTCGGGGGGCTAGGGTCAGTTGGTTATACCTGGAATACTTCTCCTGTCTTATCCAGTGTCCTGTGTGAATTTAAGTATGCTCTCTCTAATTCTCTCGTTCTCTCTTTCTCTCTGAGAACCTGAGCCCTAGGACCATACGTCAGGACTACCGGGCATGCTGACACCTTGCTGTCCCCAGTCCGCCCGGCCTTGCTGCTATTCCAGTTTCAACTGTTTCTGCCTGCGGTTACGAAACCCCTACCTGTCCCAGACCTGCTGTTTTCAACTCTTAATGATCGGCTATGAAAAGCCAACTGAGATTTATTCCTGATTATTATTTGACCATGCTTGTCATTTATGAACATTTTGAAAATCTTGGCTCTCTCTAATTTTCTCCTTCTCTCTTTCTCTCGGAGGACCTGAGCCCTAGGACCATACGTCGGGACTACCGGCCGTGGTGACTCCTTGCTGCCCCCAGTCCGCCTGGCCTTGCTGCTATTCCAGTTTCAACTCTTCTGCCTGCGATTATGGAACCCCTACCTGTCCCAGACCTGCTGTTTTCAACTCTTAATGATCGGCTATGAAAAGCCAACTGAGATTTATTCCTGATTATTATTTGACCATGCTTGTCATTTATGAACATTTTGAAAATCTTGGCTCTCTCTAATTTTCTCCTTCTCTCTTTCTTTCTCTCGGAGGACCTGGGCCCTGGACCATGCGTCGGGACTGCCGCCCGTGGTGACTCCTTGCTGTCCCCAGTCCGCCTGGCCTTGCTGCTATTCCAGTTTCAGCTGTTCTGCCTGCGGTTATGGAACCGCCACCTGTCCCAGACCTGTTGTTTTTCAACTCTTAATGATCAGCTATGAAAAGCCAACTGAAAATTATTCATGATTATTATTTGACCATGCTTGTCACTTATGAACATTTTTGAACATCTTGGCATAGTTCTGTTATAATCTCCACCCGGCACAGCCAGAAGAGGACTGGCCACCCCTCATAGCCTGGTTCCTCTCTAGGTTTCTTCCTAGGTTTTGGCCTTTCTAGGGAGTTTTTCCTAGCCACCGTGCTTCTACACCTGCATTCTAGCTGTTTGGGGTTTTAGGCTGGGTTTCTGTACAGCACTTCGAGATATTATCTGATGTACGAAGGGCTATATAAAATAAAATTGATTGATTGATTGATTGAGGAACATTTTATCTAATTGCTTGTGATCATTATGAACTTCGACAACGGAGCACCAGCAAGCTAGCTAGCTAGCGAACTGGTTTTCCAGCTACCTGGGGGATTGGGACAGTAGCGTTACAGCTAAGGTAACGTTAGCAGCTGGCTAAGTAAGTCATTATCACAACTGTTAGCTGTGTAACTGATTATCTCTTCAGTAGTATTCAGTATACAGTATATATATTGTATATATATATATTGTACTGTATAACCTACAGTACAAGTCAAGGGTTTGGACACACCTACACCTACTCATTCATGTTGTTCTTTATTTTTACTATTTTCTACACTGTAGAATAATAGTGAATTATTATATGTAGTAACCAAAAAAGTGTTAAGCTTAGTAGTTTCATGGGTTTAGTAGTTTCAAGGGTTTAGTAGTTTAATGAGTTTAGTAGTTTATTGGGTTTAGTGGTTTAATGACTTTAGTGATTTAATGGGCTTGCGAGTTACATGGGCTTAGTAGTTTCATTGGTTTAGTGGTTTAGTGGGTTTAGTGGTTTAAGTGTAGGAAAGGATGAAAAATCAGTTCTGTTATACTCACAGACAATATTTTTTAAGTTTTGGAAACTTTAGAGTGTTTTCTATCCTACTCTGTCAATTATATGCATATTCTAGCATCTGGACCTGAGAAATAGGCAGCTTACATTGGGAACGTTATTTTTCCAAACAAAATTCTGCCCCATAGCTTCCAGAGGTTAATTAATGGGCTGACAAGTTACATGGACTTAGTAGTTTCATGGGCCTAGTAGTTTCATGGGTTTAGTGGATTAATGGATTTAGCAGTTTCATTAGTTTAGTAATTTCATGGTTTTGGTAGTTCCATGGGTTTAGTGGTTTAATGGGTTTAATGGGCTTCGTAGTTTCATGGGTTTGGTAGTTTTATGGGTTTAGTAGTTTCAAGGGATTAGTAGTTTCATGGGCTTAGTAGTTTTAAATTGAGAGAATTTACCTAGTGTGTGTGTGTGTGTGTGTGTGTGTGTGTGTGTGTGTGTGTGTGTGTGTGTGTGTGTGTGTGTGTGTGTGTGTGTGTGTGTGTGTAGAGTAGAGCGTCTCTGCGTGGAGTAGAGCGCCTCTGTGTGGAGTAGAGCGTCTCTGTGTGGAATAGAGCGTCTCTGTGTGGAATAGAGCGTCTCTGTGTGCAGTAGAGCGTCTCTG
>NC_074696.1:8026971-8154471 GCF_029448725.1 Salvelinus fontinalis
GTTTGAAGCATTCTTTGCGCGCATAATATCTATCTGTGTATCTCTCTCTCTCTCTCTCTGTCTCTATTCAATTCAATAAATGCTTTATTGCCACTGTTGCCAAAGCAATGTATATGACGCATCACATAAATGAACAATATTATTTCATTTGAAATGTATCAGGATAATCTCTTAAAATGCACATTCTCGTTATCAAGAATGTAAACAATAAAAAAAATAAAAAAATATGTTTGCTCAACAAAATTAATAGATTTCAACCAAAAAACGATCATACATGGAAAATAATTTAAATCTACAAGGTTTCATGTACGTGACATGGTAGGATCTACTTTCTTATATTATGATAGGCCAGGACATAATCTACAGATAGATCGACTGTCTATGTTTTCCCCTTACAAAATGCAGATTTTCTTCTCAACAGCTCTCTCTCTCTCCCTCTCTTTCAATTAAACTCTCTCTCTCTCTCCCCCTCTCTTTCAATTCAACTGTCTCACTCTCTCCCTCTCTTTCAATTCAACTGTCTCTCTCTCTCCCTCTCTTTCAATTCAACTCTCTCTCCCTCTCTTTCAATTCAACTCTCTCTCTCTCTCCCTCTCTTTCAATTCAACTCTCTCTCTCTCCCTCTCTTTCAATTCATCTCTCTCTCTCTCTCTCTCTCTCTCTCTCTCTCTCTCTCTCTCTCTCTCTCTCTCTCTCTCTCTCTTTCAATTCAACTCTCTCTGTATAACGGGAACGCGGTAACAGGTGCGTCTGATGGATTGCCATGGTGACAATACGTTAGCTCGCCCTTCCATGCGCCCTGACGGGAACGTGAGCAGACTTGTCGCCACTGGTGATGTGTAAGATGTTGTTAGATGTACGTCAGCCTGCCCCAGAGTAAGGACACGGAAGACGGACATGAGAACTAGACTGCTGAAATCCTGTTGAAATTAACCAAGCACCACGAGACAAGCTTCTGTGCTTCGGTGTCCCTCGTGCTTTAATGAACATTCAGAAAATAGCCATATCTATCGTTGTGTCCCAAAGGGAACCATGATCCCTATGTAGTGCATGACTTTTGACCAGAGCTCTATGTGCCCTAGTCAAAACTAGTGCACTATAAAGAGAATAGAGTGCCCTTTGGGATGCACCCTATAATGTCAATCTGGAACACTAGAAGCTGATAGTAGAGTTTGTAAGGGTAAATTAAGACAGAGCGATACAATATCCTACTTGGTAGAGAGTGAGAGACCATATCCTATTTGGTAGAGAGTGAGAGACAACAATTATACTTGGTAGATAGAGAGATAGATACATTATTCTACTTGGTAGATAGAAATATACACTATTCTACATTGGTAGATAGAGAGAGACATAGATCTACTTGGTAGACAGAATGACAATATCCTACTTGGTAGATAGAGAGACACATTATACTACTTGGTAGATAGACATAGACCAAATCCTACTTGGTAGATAGAGACAATATCCAACTTGATAGATAGAGAGATACATATCCTACTTGGTAGATAGAGATAGACCAAATCCTACTTGGTAGATAGAGAATGACAATATTCTACTTGGTAGATAGAGAGATACATTATCCTACTTTGTAGATAGAAAGATAGAGCATGATACTTGGTAGATAGAGATATACAATATATTACATGGTAGATAGTGAGAGACATTATCCGACTTGGTAGATAGTGAGAGACATTATCCGACTTGGTAGATAGTGAGAGACACTATCCTACTTGGTAGATAGTGAGAGACACTATTCTACTTGGTAGATAGTGAGAGACACTATTCTACTTGGTAGATAGGGAGAGACACTATTCTACTTGGTAGATAGTGAGAGACACTATCCTACTTGGTAGACAGAGATATACACTATTTTACATTGGTAGATAGTGAGAGACACGATCCTACTCGGTAGACAGAGATACACACTATTCTACATTGGTAGATAGGGAGAGACTTAAATCCTACTTGGTAGACAGAGAATGACAATAATATTTTTGGTAGATAGAGAGATACCTATTCTACTTGGTAGATAGAGAGATACAGCATGATACTTGGCAGATAGACAAATACAATTATCCTACTTGGTATATAGAGAGAGACATAATCCTACTTGGTAGATAGAGACATAGAGTATCTTACGTGGTAGATAGAGACATAGAGTATCCTACTTGGTAGATAGAGACATACAGTATCCTACTCTCTCTGTGCGTGCAGGTGTGCGTGTCCAAGCCCTCACCACCACTAAACCTCCACTAGTGAGTCATGTCATTTTGTGGCACTACTTGAAAAAGGTGCACTTGAACATCGTGAAGCAGAGTAGAGGTGCTACCAGCACCATTCAACCAGAGTAGAGGTGCTACCAGCACCATTCAACCAGAGTAGAGGTGAAACCAGCACCATTCAACCAGAGTAGAGGTGATACCAGCACCATTCAACCAGAGTAGAGGTGATACCAGCACCATTCAACCAGAGTAGAGGTGATACCATTCAACCAGAGTAGAGGTGATACCAGCACCATTCAACCAGAATAGAGGTGATACCAGCACCATTCAACCAGAATAGAGGTGCTACCAGCACCATTCAACCAGAGTAGAGGTGATACCAGCACCATTCAACCAGAGTAGAGGTGATACCATTCAACCAGAGTAGAGGTTCTACCAGCACCATTCAACCAGAGTAGAGGTGATACCAGCACCATTCAACCAGAGTAGAGGTGAAACCATTCAACCAGAGTAGAGGTTCTACCAGCACCATTCAACCAGAGTAGAGGTGCTACCAGCACCATTCAACCAGAGTAGAGGTGATACCATTCAACCAGAGTAGAGGTGAAACCAGCACCATTCAACCAGAGTAGAGGTTCTACCAGCACCATTCAACCAGAGTAGAGGTGCTACCAGCACCATTCAACCAGAGTAGAGGTGCTACCATTCAACCAGAGTAGAGGTGATACCAGCACCATTCAACCAGAGTAGAGGTGATACCAGCACCATTCAACCAGAGTAGAGGTGATACCATTCAACCAGAGTAGAGGTGATACCAGCACCATTCAACCAGAATAGAGGTGATACCATTCAACCAGAGTAGAGGTGATACCATTCAACCAGAATAGAGGTGATACCAGCACCATTCAACCAGAGTAGAGGTGCTACCAGCACCATTCAACCAGAGTAGAGGTGAAACCAGCACCATTCAACCAGAGTAGAGGTTCTACCAGCACCATTCAACCAGAGTAGAGGTGAAACCAGCACCATTCAACCAGAGTAGAGGTGCTACCATTCAACCAGAGTAGAGGTGATACCAGCACCATTCAACCAGAGTAGAGGTGATACCAGCACCATTCAACCAGAGTAGAGGTGATACCAGCACCATTCAACCAGAGTAGAGGTGATACCAGCACCATTCAACCAGAGTAGAGGTGATACCAGCACCATTCAACCAGAGTAGAGGTGCTACCATTCAACCAGAGTAGAGGTGCTACCAGCACCATTCAACCAGAGTAGAGGTGCTACCAGCACCATTCAACCAGAGTAGAGGTGATACCAGCACCATTCAACCAGAGTAGAGGTGATACCATTCAACCAGAGTAGAGGTGCTACCATTCAACCAGAGTAGAGGTGATACCATTCAACCAGAGTAGAGGTGCTACCAGCACCATTCAACCAGAGTAGAGGTGATACCAGCACCATTCAACCAGAGTAGAGGTGATACCAGCACCATTCAACCAGAGTAGAGGTGATACCATTCAACCAGAGTAGAGGTGATACCAGCACCATTCAACCAGAATAGAGGTGATACCATTCAACCAGAGTAGAGGTGATACCATTCAACCAGAATAGAGGTGATACCAGCACCATTCAACCAGAGTAGAGGTGCTACCAGCACCATTCAACCAGAGTAGAGGTGAAACCAGCACCATTCAACCAGAGTAGAGGTTCTACCAGCACCATTCAACCAGAGTAGAGGTGAAACCAGCACCATTCAACCAGAGTAGAGGTGCTACCATTCAACCAGAGTAGAGGTGATACCAGCACCATTCAACCAGAGTAGAGGTGATACCAGCACCATTCAACCAGAGTAGAGGTGATACCAGCACCATTCAACCAGAGTAGAGGTGATACCAGCACCATTCAACCAGAATAGAGGTGCTACCATTCAACCAGAGTAGAGGTGCTACCATTCAACCAGAGTAGAGGTGATACCATTCAACCAGAGTAGAGGTGCTACCAGCACCATTCAACCAGAGTAGAGGTGATACCAGCACCATTCAACCAGAGTAGAGGTTATACCATTCAACCAGAGTAGAGGTGCTACCATTCAACCAGAGTAGAGGTGATACCATTCAACCAGAGTAGAGGTGATACCAGCAAAATTCAACCAGAGTAGAGGTGATACCATTCAACCAGAGTAGAGGTGATACCATTCAACCAGAGTAGAGGTGATACCATTCAACCAGAGTAGAGGTGATACCATTCAACCAGAGTAGAGGTGATACCATTCAACCAGAGTAGAGGTGCTACCAGCACCATTCAACCAGAGTAGAGGTGATACCAGCACCATTCAACCAGAGTAGAGGTGCTACCATTCAACCAGAGTAGAGGTGCTACCATTCAACCAGAGTAGAGGTGATACCATTCAACCAGAGTAGAGGTGCTACCAGCACCATTCAACCAGAGTAGAGGTGATACCATTCAACCAGAGTAGAGGTGATACCAGCACCATTCAACCAGAGTAGAGGTGATACCATTCAACCAGAGTAGAGGTGCTACCATTCAACCAGAGTAGAGGTGATACCAGCACCATTCAACCAGAGTAGAGGTGCTACCATTCAACCAGAGTAGAGGTGATACCATTCAACCAGAGTAGAGGTGATACCAGCACCATTCAACCAGAGTAGAGGTGCTACCAGCACCATTCAACCAGAGTAGAGGTGATACCATTCAACCAGAGTAGAGGTGATACCATTCAACCAGAGTAGAGGTGATACCATTCAACCAGAGTAGAGGTGCTACCATTCAACCAGAGTAGAGGTGCTACCAGCACCATTTAACCAGAGTAGAGGTGATACCAGCACCATTCAACCAGAGTAGAGGTGATACCAGCACCATTCAACCAGAGTAGAGGTGATACCAGCACCATTCAACCAGAGTAGAGGTGATACCAGCACCATTCAACCAGAGTAGAGGTGATACCATTCAACCAGAGTAGAGGTGATACCATTCAACCAGAGTAGAGGTGATACCATTCAACCAGAGTAGAGGTGCTACCATTCAACCAGAGTAGAGGTGATACCAGCACCATTCAACCAGAGTAGAGGTGCTACCAGCACCATTCAACCAGAGTAGAGGTGATACCATTCAACCAGAGTAGAGGTGATACCATTCAACCAGAGTAGAGGTGATACCATTCAACCAGAGTAGAGGTGCTACCATTCAACCAGAGTAGAGGTGCTACCAGCACCATTTAACCAGAGTAGAGGTGCTACCAGCACCATTCAACCAGAGTAGAGGTGATACCAGCACCATTCAACCAGAGTAGAGGTGCTACCATTCAACCAGAGTAGAGGTGATACCATTCAACCAGAGTAGAGGTGCTACCAGCACCATTCAACCAGAGTAGAGGTGATACCAGCACCATTCAACCAGAGTAGAGGTGATACCATTCAACCAGAGTAGAGGTGATACCATTCAACAAGAGTAGAGGTTCTACCAGCACCATTCAACCAGAATAGAGGTTCTACCAGCACCATTCAACCAGAGTAGAGGTGATACCATTCAACCAGAGTAGAGGTGATACCATTCAACAAGAGTAGAGGTTCTACCAGCACCATTCAACCAGAGTAGAGGTTCTACCAGCACCATTCAACCAGAGTAGAGGTGCTACCAGCACCATTCAACCAGAGTAGAGGTGATACCATTCAACCAGAGTAGAGGTGATACCAGCACCATTCAACCAGAGTAGAGGTGATACCAGCACCATTCAACCAGAGTAGAGGTGCTACCAGCACCATTCAACCAGAGTAGAGGTGATACCATTCAACAAGAGTAGAGGTTCTACCAGCAAATTCAACCAGAGTAGAGGTGATACCAGCACCATTCAACCAGAGTAGAGGTGATACCAGCACCATTCAACCAGAGTAGAGGTGAAACCATTCAACCAGAGTAGAGGTGCTATCAGCACCATTCAACCAGAGTAGAGGTGCTACCAGCACCATTCAACCAGAGTAGAGGTGCTACCAGCACCATTCAACCAGAGTAGAGGTGAAACCAGCACCATTCAACCAGAGTATAGGTGAAACCAGCACCATTCAACCAGAGTAGAGGTGCTACCAGCACCATTCAACCAGAGTAGAGGTGCTACCAGCACCATTCAACCAGAGTAGAGGTGATACCATTCAACCAGAGTAGAGGTGATACCAGCACCATTCAACCAGAGTAGAGGTGCTACCAGCACCATTCAACCAGAGTAGAGGTGCTACCATTCAACCAGAGTAGAGGTGCTACCAGCACCATTCAACCAGAGTAGAGGTGATACCAGCACCATTCAACCAGAGTAGAGGTGCTACCATTCAACCAGAGTAGAGGTGCTACCAGCACCATTCAACCAGAGTAGAGGTGATACCAGCACCATTCAACCAGAGTAGAGGTGATACCAGCACCATTCAACCAGAGTAGAGGTGATACCATTCAACCAGAGTAGAGGTGCTACCAGCACCATTCAACCAGAGTAGAGGTGCTACCAGCACCATTCAACCAGAGTAGAGGTGCTACCATTCAACCAGAGTAGAGGTGATACCAGCACCATTCAACCAGAGTAGAGGTGCTACCAGCACCATTCAACCAGAGTAGAGGTGATACCAGCACCATTCAACCAGAGTAGAGGTGCTACCAGCACCATTCAACCAGAGTAGAGGTGATACCAGCACCATTCAACCAGAGTAGAGGTGATACCATTCAACCAGAGTAGAGGTGATACCAGCACCATTCAACCAGAGTAGAGGTGATACCATTCAACCAGAGTAGAGGTGATAACTGCAAAATTCAACCAGAGTAGAGGTGATACCATTCAACCAGAGTAGAGGTGATACCATTCAACCAGAGTAGAGGTGCTACCATTCAACCAGAGTAGAGGTGCTACCAGCACCATTCAACCAGAGTAGAGGTGCTACCAGCACCATTCAACCAGAGTAGAGGTGATACCAGCACCATTCAACCAGAGTAGAGGTGCTACCAGCACCATTCAACCAGAGTAGAGGTGATACCAGCACCATTCAACCAGAGTAGAGGTGATACCATTCAACCAGAGTAGAGGTGATACCATTCAACCAGAGTAGAGGTGCTACCATTCAACCAGAGTAGAGGTGATACCAGCACCATTCAACCAGAGTAGAGGTGCTACCAGCACCATTCAACCAGAGTAGAGGTGATACCATTCAACCAGAGTAGAGGTGATACCATTCAACCAGAGTAGAGGTGATACCATTCAACCAGAGTAGAGGTGCTACCATTCAACCAGAGTAGAGGTGCTACCAGCACCATTTAACCAGAGTAGAGGTGCTACCAGCACCATTCAACCAGAGTAGAGGTGATACCAGCACCATTCAACCAGAGTAGAGGTGCTACCATTCAACCAGAGTAGAGGTGATACCATTCAACCAGAGTAGAGGTGCTACCAGCACCATTCAACCAGAGTAGAGGTGATACCAGCACCATTCAACCAGAGTAGAGGTGATACCATTCAACCAGAGTAGAGGTGATACCATTCAACAAGAGTAGAGGTTCTACCAGCACCATTCAACCAGAATAGAGGTTCTACCAGCACCATTCAACCAGAGTAGAGGTGATACCATTCAACCAGAGTAGAGGTGATACCATTCAACAAGAGTAGAGGTTCTACCAGCACCATTCAACCAGAGTAGAGGTTCTACCAGCACCATTCAACCAGAGTAGAGGTGCTACCAGCACCATTCAACCAGAGTAGAGGTGATACCATTCAACCAGAGTAGAGGTGATACCAGCACCATTCAACCAGAGTAGAGGTGATACCAGCACCATTCAACCAGAGTAGAGGTGCTACCAGCACCATTCAACCAGAGTAGAGGTGATACCATTCAACAAGAGTAGAGGTTCTACCAGCAAATTCAACCAGAGTAGAGGTGATACCAGCACCATTCAACCAGAGTAGAGGTGATACCAGCACCATTCAACCAGAGTAGAGGTGAAACCATTCAACCAGAGTAGAGGTGCTATCAGCACCATTCAACCAGAGTAGAGGTGCTACCAGCACCATTCAACCAGAGTAGAGGTGCTACCAGCACCATTCAACCAGAGTAGAGGTGAAACCAGCACCATTCAACCAGAGTATAGGTGAAACCAGCACCATTCAACCAGAGTAGAGGTGCTACCAGCACCATTCAACCAGAGTAGAGGTGCTACCAGCACCATTCAACCAGAGTAGAGGTGATACCATTCAACCAGAGTAGAGGTGATACCAGCACCATTCAACCAGAGTAGAGGTGCTACCAGCACCATTCAACCAGAGTAGAGGTGCTACCATTCAACCAGAGTAGAGGTGCTACCAGCACCATTCAACCAGAGTAGAGGTGATACCAGCACCATTCAACCAGAGTAGAGGTGCTACCATTCAACCAGAGTAGAGGTGCTACCAGCACCATTCAACCAGAGTAGAGGTGATACCAGCACCATTCAACCAGAGTAGAGGTGATACCAGCACCATTCAACCAGAGTAGAGGTGATACCATTCAACCAGAGTAGAGGTGCTACCAGCACCATTCAACCAGAGTAGAGGTGCTACCAGCACCATTCAACCAGAGTAGAGGTGCTACCATTCAACCAGAGTAGAGGTGATACCAGCACCATTCAACCAGAGTAGAGGTGCTACCAGCACCATTCAACCAGAGTAGAGGTGATACCAGCACCATTCAACCAGAGTAGAGGTGCTACCAGCACCATTCAACCAGAGTAGAGGTGATACCAGCACCATTCAACCAGAGTAGAGGTGATACCATTCAACCAGAGTAGAGGTGATACCAGCACCATTCAACCAGAGTAGAGGTGATACCATTCAACCAGAGTAGAGGTGATAACTGCAAAATTCAACCAGAGTAGAGGTGATACCATTCAACCAGAGTAGAGGTGATACCATTCAACCAGAGTAGAGGTGCTACCATTCAACCAGAGTAGAGGTGCTACCAGCACCATTCAACCAGAGTAGAGGTGCTACCAGCACCATTCAACCAGAGTAGAGGTGATACCAGCACCATTCAACCAGAGTAGAGGTGCTACCAGCACCATTCAACCAGAGTAGAGGTGATACCAGCACCATTCAACCAGAGTAGAGGTGATACCATTCAACCAGAGTAGAGGTGATACCATTCAACCAGAGTAGAGGTGCTACCATTCAACCAGAGTAGAGGTGATACCAGCACCATTCAACCAGAGTAGAGGTGCTACCAGCACCATTCAACCAGAGTAGAGGTGATACCATTCAACCAGAGTAGAGGTGATACCATTCAACCAGAGTAGAGGTGATACCATTCAACCAGAGTAGAGGTGCTACCATTCAACCAGAGTAGAGGTGCTACCAGCACCATTTAACCAGAGTAGAGGTGATACCAGCACCATTCAACCAGAGTAGAGGTGATACCAGCACCATTCAACCAGAGTAGAGGTGATACCAGCACCATTCAACCAGAGTAGAGGTGATACCAGCACCATTCAACCAGAGTAGAAGTGATACCATTCAACCAGAGTAGAGGTGATACCATTCAACCAGAGTAGAGGTGATACCATTCAACCAGAGTAGAGGTGCTACCATTCAACCAGAGTAGAGGTGATACCATTCAACCAGAGTAGAGGTGCTACCAGCACCATTCAACCAGAGTAGAGGTGATACCATTCAACCAGAGTAGAGGTGATACCAGCACCATTCAACCAGAGTAGAGGTGATACCAGCACCATTCAACCAGAGTAGAGGTGATACCATTCAACCAGAGTAGAGGTGATACCATTCAACCAGAGTAGAGGTGATACCAGCACCATTCAACCAGAGTAGAGGTTCTACCAGCACCATTCAACCAGAGTAGAGGTGATACCAGCACCATTCAACCAGAGTAGAGGTGATACCAGCACCATTCAACCAGAGTAGAGGTGATACCAGCACCATTCAACCAGAGTAGAGGTGCTACCAGCACCATTCAACCAGAGTAGAGGTGCTACCAGCAAAATTCAACCAGAGTAGAGGTGCTACCAGCACCATTCAACCAGAGTAGAGGTGCTACCATTCAACCAGTTTAGAGGTGATACCATTCAACCAGAGTAGAGGTGATACCAGCACCATTCAACCAGAGTAGAGGTGCTACCAGCACCATTCAACCAGAGTAGAGGTGATACCATTCAACCAGAGTAGAGGTGATACCAGCAAAATTCAACCAGAGTAGAGGTGATACCATTCAACCAGAGTAGAGGTGATACCAGCACCATTCAACCAGAGTAGAGGTGATACCAGCACCATTCAACCAGAGTAGAGGTGATACCATTCAACCAGAGTAGAGGTGATACCATTCAACCAGAGTAGAGGTGATACCATTCAACCAGAGTAGAGGTGCTACCATTCAACCAGAGTAGAGGTGATACCATTCAACCAGAGTAGAGGTGCTACCAGCACCATTCAACCAGAGTAGAGGTGATACCATTCAACCAGAGTAGAGGTGATACCAGCACCATTCAACCAGAGTAGAGGTGATACCAGCACCATTCAACCAGAGTAGAGGTGATACCATTCAACCAGAGTAGAGGTGATACCATTCAACCAGAGTAGAGGTGATACCAGCACCATTCAACCAGAGTAGAGGTTCTACCAGCACCATTCAACCAGAGTAGAGGTGATACCAGCACCATTCAACCAGAGTAGAGGTGATACCAGCACCATTCAACCAGAGTAGAGGTGATACCAGCACCATTCAACCAGAGTAGAGGTGCTACCAGCACCATTCAACCAGAGTAGAGGTGCTACCAGCAAAATTCAACCAGAGTAGAGGTGCTACCAGCACCATTCAACCAGAGTAGAGGTGCTACCATTCAACCAGTTTAGAGGTGATACCATTCAACCAGAGTAGAGGTGATACCAGCACCATTCAACCAGAGTAGAGGTGCTACCAGCACCATTCAACCAGAGTAGAGGTGATACCATTCAACCAGAGTAGAGGTGATACCAGCAAAATTCAACCAGAGTAGAGGTGATACCATTCAACCAGAGTAGAGGTGATACCATTCAACCAGAGTAGAGGTGATACCATTCAACCAGAGTAGAGGTGCTACCAGCACCATTCAACCAGAGTAGAGGTGCTACCAGCACCATTCAACCAGAGTAGAGGTGCTACCAGCACCATTCAACCAGAGTAGAGGTGCTACCAGCACCATTCAACCAGAGTAGAGGTGCTACCAGCACCATTCAACCAGAGTAGAGGTGATACCAGCACCATTCAACCAGAGTAGAGGTGATACCAGCACCATTCAACCAGAGTAGAGGTGATACCAGCACCATTCAACCAGAGTAGAGGTGATGCCATTCAACCAGAGTAGAGGTGCTACCATTCAACCAGAGTAGAGGTGATACCAGCACCATTCAACCAGAGTAGAGGTGATACCATTCAACCAGAGTAGAGGTGATACCATTCAACCAGAGTAGAGGTTCTACCATTCAACCAGAGTAGAGGTGCTACCAGCACCATTTAACCAGAGTAGAGGTGATACCAGCACCATTCAACCAGAGTAGAGGTGATACCAGCACCATTCAACCAGAGTAGAGGTGATACCAGCACCATTCAACCAGAGTAGAGGTGCTACCAGCACCATTCAACCAGAGTAGAGGTGATACCATTCAACAAGAGTAGAGGTTCTACCAGCAAATTCAACCAGAGTAGAGGTGATACCAGCACCATTCAACCAGAGTAGAGGTGATACCAGCACCATTCAACCAGAGTAGAGGTGAAACCATTCAACCAGAGTAGAGGTGCTATCAGCACCATTCAACCAGAGTAGAGGTGCTACCAGCACCATTCAACCAGAGTAGAGGTGCTACCAGCACCATTCAACCAGAGTAGAGGTGAAACCAGCACCATTCAACCAGAGTATAGGTGAAACCAGCACCATTCAACCAGAGTAGAGGTGCTACCAGCACCATTCAACCAGAGTAGAGGTGCTACCAGCACCATTCAACCAGAGTAGAGGTGATACCATTCAACCAGAGTAGAGGTGATACCAGCACCATTCAACCAGAGTAGAGGTGCTACCAGCACCATTCAACCAGAGTAGAGGTGCTACCATTCAACCAGAGTAGAGGTGCTACCAGCACCATTCAACCAGAGTAGAGGTGATACCAGCACCATTCAACCAGAGTAGAAGTGCTACCATTCAACCAGAGTAGAGGTGCTACCAGCACCATTCAACCAGAGTAGAGGTGATACCAGCACCATTCAACCAGAGTAGAGGTGATACCAGCACCATTCAACCAGAGTAGAGGTGATACCATTCAACCAGAGTAGAGGTGCTACCAGCACCATTCAACCAGAGTAGAGGTGCTACCAGCACCATTCAACCAGAGTAGAGGTGCTACCATTCAACCAGAGTAGAGGTGATACCAGCACCATTCAACCAGAGTAGAGGTGCTACCAGCACCATTCAACCAGAGTAGAGGTGATACCAGCACCATTCAACCAGAGTAGAGGTGCTACCAGCACCATTCAACCAGAGTAGAGGTGATACCAGCACCATTCAACCAGAGTAGAGGTGATACCATTCAACCAGAGTAGAGGTGATACCAGCACCATTCAACCAGAGTAGAGGTGATACCATTCAACCAGAGTAGAGGTGATACCAGCAAAATTCAACCAGAGTAGAGGTGATACCATTCAACCAGAGTAGAGGTGATACCATTCAACCAGAGTAGAGGTGCTACCATTCAACCAGAGTAGAGGTGCTACCAGCACCATTCAACCAGAGTAGAGGTGCTACCAGCACCATTCAGCCAGAGTAGAGGTGATATCAGCACCATTCAACCAGAGTAGAGGTGCTACCAGCACCATTCAACCAGAGTAGAGGTGATACCAGCACCATTCAACCAGAGTAGAGGTGATACCATTCAACCAGAGTAGAGGTGATACCATTCAACCAGAGTAGAGGTGCTACCATTCAACCAGAGTAGAGGTGATACCAGCACCATTCAACCAGAGTAGAGGTGCTACCAGCACCATTCAACCAGAGTAGAGGTGATACCATTCAACCAGAGTAGAGGTGATACCATTCAACCAGAGTAGAGGTGATACCATTCAACCAGAGTAGAGGTGCTACCATTCAACCAGAGTAGAGGTGCTACCAGCACCATTTAACCAGAGTAGAGGTGATACCAGCACCATTCAACCAGAGTAGAGGTGATACCAGCACCATTCAACCAGAGTAGAGGTGATACCAGCACCATTCAACCAGAGTAGAGGTGATACCAGCACCATTCAACCAGAGTAGAGGTGATACCATTCAACCAGAGTAGAGGTGATACCATTCAACCAGAGTAGAGGTGATACCATTCAACCAGAGTAGAGGTGCTACCATTCAACCAGAGTAGAGGTGATACCATTCAACCAGAGTAGAGGTGCTACCAGCACCATTCAACCAGAGTAGAGGTGATACCATTCAACCAGAGTAGAGGTGATACCAGCACCATTCAACCAGAGTAGAGGTGATACCAGCACCATTCAACCAGAGTAGAGGTGATACCATTCAACCAGAGTAGAGGTGATACCATTCAACCAGAGTAGAGGTGATACCAGCACCATTCAACCAGTAGAGGTTCTACCAGCACCATTCAACCAGAGTAGAGGTGATACCAGCACCATTCAACCAGAGTAGAGGTGATACCAGCACCATTCAACCAGAGTAGAGGTGACACGGGGTCCCGTGTAGCTCAGTTGGTAGAGCATGGCGCTTGCAACGCCAGGATTGTGGGTTCGATTCCCACGGGGGGCCAGTACAAAAAAAGTATGAATGTATGTACTTGTAAGTCGCTCTGGATAAGAGCGTCTGCTAAATGACTTAAATGTAAATGTAAATGTAAATGTAATACCAGCACCATTCAACCAGAGTAGAGGTGCTACCAGCACCATTCAACCAGAGTAGAGGTGCTACCAGCAAAATTCAACCAGAGTAGAGGTGCTACCAGCACCATTCAACCAGAGTAGAGGTGATACCATTCAACCAGAGTAGAGGTGCTACCATTCAACCAGAGTAGAGGTGATACCAGCACCATTCAACCAGAGTAGAGGTGCTACCAGCACCATTCAACCAGAGTAGAGGTGATACCATTCAACCAGAGTAGAGGTGATACCATTCAACCAGAGTAGAGGTGATACCATTCAACCAGAGTAGAGGTGCTACCATTCAACCAGAGTAGAGGTGCTACCAGCACCATTTAACCAGAGTAGAGGTGATACCAGCACCATTCAACCAGAGTAGAGGTGATACCAGCACCATTCAACCAGAGTAGAGGTGATACCAGCACCATTCAACCAGAGTAGAGGTGATACCAGCACCATTCAACCAGAGTAGAGGTGATACCATTCAACCAGAGTAGAGGTGATACCATTCAACCAGAGTAGAGGTGATACCATTCAACCAGAGTAGAGGTGCTACCATTCAACCAGAGTAGAGGTGATACCATTCAACCAGAGTAGAGGTGCTACCAGCACCATTCAACCAGAGTAGAGGTGATACCATTCAACCAGAGTAGAGGTGATACCAGCACCATTCAACCAGAGTAGAGGTGATACCAGCACCATTCAACCAGAGTAGAGGTGATACCATTCAACCAGAGTAGAGGTGATACCATTCAACCAGAGTAGAGGTGATACCAGCACCATTCAACCAGAGTAGAGGTTCTACCAGCACCATTCAACCAGAGTAGAGGTGATACCAGCACCATTCAACCAGAGTAGAGGTGATACCAGCACCATTCAACCAGAGTAGAGGTGACACGGGGTCCCGTGTAGCTCAGTTGGTAGAGCATGGCGCTTGCAACGCCAGGATTGTGGGTTCGATTCCCACGGGGGGCCAGTACAAAAAAAGTATGAATGTATGTACTTGTAAGACGCTCTGGATAAGAGCGTGTGCTAAATGACTTAAATGTAAATGTAAATGTAAATGTAATACCAGCACCATTCAACCAGAGTAGAGGTGCTACCAGCACCATTCAACCAGAGTAGAGGTGCTACCAGCAAAATTCAACCAGAGTAGAGGTGCTACCAGCACCATTCAACCAGAGTAGAGGTGCTACCATTCAACCAGAGTAGAGGTGATACCATTCAACCAGAGTAGAGGTGATACCAGCACCATTCAACCAGAGTAGAGGTGCTACCAGCACCATTCAACCAGAGTAGAGGTGATACCATTCAACCAGAGTAGAGGTGATACCAGCAAAATTCAACCAGAGTAGAGGTGATACCATTCAACCAGAGTAGAGGTGATACCATTCAACCAGAGTAGAGGTGATACCATTCAACCAGAGTAGAGGTGCTACCAGCACCATTCAACCAGAGTAGAGGTGCTACCAGCACCATTCAACCAGAGTAGAGGTGCTACCAGCACCATTCAACCAGAGTAGAGGTGCTACCAGCACCATTCAACCAGAGTAGAGGTGCTACCAGCACCATTCAACCAGAGTAGAGGTGATACCAGCACCATTCAACCAGAGTAGAGGTGCTACCAGCACCATTCAACCAGAGTAGAGGTGATACCAGCACCATTCAACCAGAGTAGAGGTGATACCAGCACCATTCAACCAGAGTAGAGGTGATGCCATTCAACCAGAGTAGAGGTGCTACCATTCAACCAGAGTAGAGGTGATACCAGCACCATTCAACCAGAGTAGAGGTGATACCATTCAACCAGAGTAGAGGTGATACCATTCAACCAGAGTAGAGGTTCTACCATTCAACCAGAGTAGAGGTGCTACCAGCACCATTTAACCAGAGTAGAGGTGATACCAGCACCATTCAACCAGAGTAGAGGTGATACCAGCACCATTCAACCAGAGTAGAGGTGATACCAGCACCATTCAACCAGAGTAGAGGTGATACCAGCACCATTCAACCAGAGTAGAGGTGATACCATTCAACCAGAGTAGAGGTGATACCATTCAACCAGAGTAGAGGTGATACCATTCAACCAGAGTAGAGGTGCTACCATTCAACCAGAGTAGAGGTGATACCAGCACCATTCAACCAGAGTAGAGGTGCTACCAGCACCATTCAACCAGAGTAGAGGTGATACCATTCAACCAGAGTAGAGGTGATACCATTCAACCAGAGTAGAGGTGCTACCATTCAACCAGAGTAGAGGTGATACCATTCAACCAGAGTAGAGGTGCTACCAGCACCATTCAACCAGAGTAGAGGTGATACCATTCAACCAGAGTAGAGGTGATACCAGCACCATTCAACCAGAGTAGAGGTGATACCAGCACCATTCAACCAGAGTAGAGGTGATACCATTCAACCAGAGTAGAGGTGATACCATTCAACAAGAGTAGAGGTTCTACCAGCACCATTCAACCAGAGTAGAGGTTCTACCAGCACCATTCATCCAGAGTAGAGGTGATACCAGCACCATTCAACCAGAGTAGAGGTGCTACCAGCACCATTCAACCAGAGTAGAGGTGCTACCAGCACCATTCAACCAGAGTAGAGGTGATACCATTCAACCAGAGTAGAGGTGATACCATTCAACCAGAGTAGAGGTGCTACCAGCACCATTCAACCAGAGTAGAGGTGATACCATTCAACCAGAGTAGAGGTGATACCAGCACAATTCAACCAGAGTAGAGGTGATACCAGCACCATTCAACCAGAGTAGAGGTGATACCATTCAACCAGAGTAGAGGTGATACCATTCAACAAGAGTAGAGGTTCTACCAGCACCATTCAACCAGAGTAGAGGTAATACCAGCACCATTCAACCAGAGTAGAGGTGATACCAGCACCATTCAACCAGAGTAGAAGTGAAACCATTCAACCAGAGTAGAGGTGCTACCAGCACCATTCAACCAGAGTAGAGGTTCTACCAGCACCATTCAACCAGAGTAGAGGTGCTACCAGCACCATTCAACCAGAGTAGAGGTGCTACCAGCACCATTCAACCAGAGTAGAGGTGCTACCAGCACCATTCAACCAGAGTAGAGGTGCTACCATTCAACCAGAGTAGAGGTGATACCAGCACCATTCAACCAGAGTAGAGGTGCTACCAGCACCATTCAACCAGAGTAGAGGTGCTACCATTCAACCAGAGTAGAGGTGCTACCAGCACCATTCAACCAGAGTAGAGGTGATACCAGCACCATTCAACCAGAGTAGAGGTGCTACCATTCAACCAGAGTAGAGGTGCTACCAGCACCATTCAACCAGAGTAGAGGTGATACCAGCACCATTCAACCAGAGTAGAGGTGATACCATTCAACCAGAGTAGAGGTGCTACCAGCACCATTCAACCAGAGTAGAGGTGCTACCAGCACCATTCAACCAGAGTAGAGGTGATACCAGCACCATTCAACCAGAGTAGAGGTGCTACCAGCACCATTCAACCAGAGTAGAGGTGCTACCAGCACCATTCAACCAGAGTAGAGGTGCTACCAGCACCATTCAACCAGAGTAGAGGTGATACCATTCAACCAGAGTAGAGGTGATACCAGCAAAATTCAACCAGAGTAGAGGTGATACCATTCAACCAGAGTAGAGGTGATACCATTCAACCAGAGTAGAGGTGATACCATTCAACCAGAGTAGAGGTGCTACCAGCACCATTCAACCAGAGTAGAGGTGCTTCCAGCACCATTCAACCAGAGTAGAGGTGATACCAGCACCATTCAACCAGAGTAGAGGTGCTACCAGCACCATTCAACCAGAGTAGAGGTGATACCAGCACCATTCAACCAGAGTAGAGGTGCTACCAGCACCATTCAACCAGAGTAGAGGTGATACCAGCACCATTCAACCAGAGTAGAGGTGATACCATTCAACCAGAGTAGAGGTGATACCATTCAACCAGAGTAGAGGTGCTACCATTCAACCAGAGTAGAGGTGATACCAGCACCATTGAACCAGAGTAGAGGTGCTACCAGCACCATTCAACCAGAGTAGAGGTGATACCATTCAACCAGAGTAGAGGTGATACCATTCAACCAGAGTAGAGGTGATACCATTCAACCAGAGTATAGGTGCTACCATTCAACCAGAGTAGAGGTGCTACCAGCACCATTTAACCAGAGTAGAGGTGATACCAGCACCATTCAACCAGAGTAGAGGTGATACCAGCACCATTCAACCAGAGTAGAGGTGATACCAGCACCATTCAACCAGAGTAGAGGTGATACCAGCACCATTCAACCAGAGTAGAGGTGATACCATTCAACCAGAGTAGAGGTGATACCATTCAACCAGAGTAGAGGTGATACCAGCACCATTCAACCAGAGTAGAGGTGCTACCATTCAACCAGAGTAGAGGTGATACCAGCACCATTCAACCAGAGTAGAGGTGCTACCAGCACCATTCAACCAGAGTAGAGGTGATACCATTCAACCAGAGTAGAGGTGATACCAGCAAAATTCAACCAGAGTAGAGGTGATACCATTCAACCAGAGTAGAGGTGATACCATTCAACCAGAGTAGAGGTGATACCATTCAACCAGAGTAGAGGTGCTACCAGCACCATTCAACCAGAGTAGAGGTGCTACCAGCACCATTCAACCAGAGTAGAGGTGCTACCAGCACCATTCAACCAGAGTAGAGGTGATACCATTCAACCAGAGTAGAGGTGATACCATTCAACCAGAGTAGAGGTGCTACCAGCACCATTCAACCAGAGTAGAGGTGCTACCAGCACCATTCAACCAGAGTAGAGGTGATACCAGCACCATTCAACCAGAGTAGAGGTGATACCAGCACCATTCAACCAGAGTAGAGGTGATGCCATTCAACCAGAGTAGAGGTGCTACCATTCAACCAGAGTAGAGGTGATACCAGCACCATTCAACCAGAGTAGAGGTGATACCATTCAACCAGAGTAGAGGTGCTACCATTCAACCAGAGTAGAGGTGATACCAGCACCATTCAACCAGAGTAGAGGTGCTACCAGCACCATTCAACCAGAGTAGAGGTGATACCATTCAACCAGAGTAGAGGTGATACCATTCAACCAGAGTAGAGGTGATACCATTCAACCAGAGTAGAGGTCCTACCATTCAACCAGAGTAGAGGTGCTACCAGCACCATTTAACCAGAGTAGAGGTGATACCAGCACCATTCAACCAGAGTAGAGGTGATACCAGCACCATTCAACCAGAGTAGAGGTGATACCAGCACCATTCAACCAGAGTAGAGGTGATACCAGCACCATTCAACCAGAGTAGAGGTGATACCATTCAACCAGAGTAGAGGTGATACCATTCAACCAGAGTAGAGGTGATACCATTCAACCAGAGTAGAGGTGCTACCATTCAACCAGAGTAGAGGTGCTACCAGCACCATTCAACCAGAGTAGAGGTGCTACCAGCACCATTCAACCAGAGTAGAGGTGATACCAGCACCATTCAACCAGAGTAGAGGTGATACCAGCACCATTCAACCAGAGTAGAGGTGATGCCATTCAACCAGAGTAGAGGTGCTACCATTCAACCAGAGTAGAGGTGATACCAGCACCATTCAACCAGAGTAGAGGTGATACCATTCAACCAGAGTAGAGGTGCTACCATTCAACCAGAGTAGAGGTGATACCAGCACCATTCAACCAGAGTAGAGGTGCTACCAGCACCATTCAACCAGAGTAGAGGTGATACCATTCAACCAGAGTAGAGGTGATACCATTCAACCAGAGTAGAGGTGATACCATTCAACCAGAGTAGAGGTGCTACCATTCAACCAGAGTAGAGGTGCTACCAGCACCATTTAACCAGAGTAGAGGTGATACCAGCACCATTCAACCAGAGTAGAGGTGATACCAGCACCATTCAACCAGAGTAGAGGTGATACCAGCACCATTCAACCAGAGTAGAGGTGATACCAGCACCATTCAACCAGAGTAGAGGTGATACCAGCACCATTCAACCAGAGTAGAGGTGATACCATTCAACCAGAGTAGAGGTGATACCATTCAACCAGAGTAGAGGTGATACCATTCAACCAGAGTAGAGGTGCTACCATTCAACCAGAGTAGAGGTGATACCAGCACCATTCAACCAGAGTAGAGGTGCTACCAGCACCATTCAACCAGAGTAGAGGTGATACCATTCAACCAGAGTAGAGGTGATACCATTCAACCAGAGTAGAGGTGCTACCATTCAACCAGAGTAGAGGTGATACCATTCAACCAGAGTAGAGGTGCTACCAGCACCATTCAACCAGAGTAGAGGTGATACCATTCAACCAGAGTAGAGGTGATACCAGCACCATTCAACCAGAGTAGAGGTGATACCAGCACCATTCAACCAGAGTAGAGGTGATACCATTCAACCAGAGTAGAGGTGATACCATTCAACAAGAGTAGAGGTTCTACCAGCACCATTCAACCAGAGTAGAGGTGATACCAGCACCATTCAACCAGAGTAGAGGTGCTACCAGCACCATTCAACCAGAGTAGAGGTGATACCATTCAACCAGAGTAGAGGTGATACCATTCAACCAGAGTAGAGGTGCTACCAGCACCATTCAACCAGAGTAGAGGTGATACCATTCAACCAGAGTAGAGGTGATACCAGCACCATTCAACCAGAGTAGAGGTGATACCAGCACCATTCAACCAGAGTAGAGGTGATACCATTCAACCAGAGTAGAGGTGATACCATTCAACCAGAGTAGAGGTGATACCATTCAACAAGAGTAGAGGTTCTACCAGCACCATTCAACCAGAGTAGAGGTGATACCAGCACCATTCAACCAGAGTAGAGGTGATACCAGCACCATTCAACCAGAGTAGAGGTGAAACCATTCAACCAGAGTAGAGGTGCTACCAGCACCATTCAACCAGAGTAGAGGTTCTACCAGCACCATTCAACCAGAGTAGAGGTGATACCAGCACCATTCAACCAGAGTAGAGGTGATACCAGCACCATTCAACCAGAGTAGAGGTGATACCATTCAACCAGAGTAGAGGTGATACCAGCAAAATTCAACCAGAGTAGAGGTGATACCATTCAACCAGAGTAGAGGTGATACCATTCAACCAGAGTAGAGGTGATACCATTCAACCAGAGTAGAGGTGCTACCAGCACCATTCAACCAGAGTAGAGGTGCTTCCAGCACCATTCAACCAGAGTAGAGGTGATACCAGCACCATTCAACCAGAGTAGAGGTGCTACCAGCACCATTCAACCAGAGTAGAGGTGATACCAGCACCATTCAACCAGAGTAGAGGTGCTACCAGCACCATTCAACCAGAGTAGAGGTGATACCAGCACCATTCAACCAGAGTAGAGGTGATACCATTCAACCAGAGTAGAGGTGATACCATTCAACCAGAGTAGAGGTGCTACCATTCAACCAGAGTAGAGGTGATACCAGCACCATTGAACCAGAGTAGAGGTGCTACCAGCACCATTCAACCAGAGTAGAGGTGATACCATTCAACCAGAGTAGAGGTGATACCATTCAACCAGAGTAGAGGTGATACCATTCAACCAGAGTATAGGTGCTACCATTCAACCAGAGTAGAGGTGCTACCAGCACCATTTAACCAGAGTAGAGGTGATACCAGCACCATTCAACCAGAGTAGAGGTGATACCAGCACCATTCAACCAGAGTAGAGGTGATACCAGCACCATTCAACCAGAGTAGAGGTGATACCAGCACCATTCAACCAGAGTAGAGGTGATACCATTCAACCAGAGTAGAGGTGATACCATTCAACCAGAGTAGAGGTGATACCAGCACCATTCAACCAGAGTAGAGGTGCTACCATTCAACCAGAGTAGAGGTGATACCAGCACCATTCAACCAGAGTAGAGGTGCTACCAGCACCATTCAACCAGAGTAGAGGTGATACCATTCAACCAGAGTAGAGGTGATACCAGCAAAATTCAACCAGAGTAGAGGTGATACCATTCAACCAGAGTAGAGGTGATACCATTCAACCAGAGTAGAGGTGATACCATTCAACCAGAGTAGAGGTGCTACCAGCACCATTCAACCAGAGTAGAGGTGCTACCAGCACCATTCAACCAGAGTAGAGGTGCTACCAGCACCATTCAACCAGAGTAGAGGTGATACCATTCAACCAGAGTAGAGGTGATACCATTCAACCAGAGTAGAGGTGCTACCAGCACCATTCAACCAGAGTAGAGGTGCTACCAGCACCATTCAACCAGAGTAGAGGTGATACCAGCACCATTCAACCAGAGTAGAGGTGATACCAGCACCATTCAACCAGAGTAGAGGTGATGCCATTCAACCAGAGTAGAGGTGCTACCATTCAACCAGAGTAGAGGTGATACCAGCACCATTCAACCAGAGTAGAGGTGATACCATTCAACCAGAGTAGAGGTGCTACCATTCAACCAGAGTAGAGGTGATACCAGCACCATTCAACCAGAGTAGAGGTGCTACCAGCACCATTCAACCAGAGTAGAGGTGATACCATTCAACCAGAGTAGAGGTGATACCATTCAACCAGAGTAGAGGTGATACCATTCAACCAGAGTAGAGGTCCTACCATTCAACCAGAGTAGAGGTGCTACCAGCACCATTTAACCAGAGTAGAGGTGATACCAGCACCATTCAACCAGAGTAGAGGTGATACCAGCACCATTCAACCAGAGTAGAGGTGATACCAGCACCATTCAACCAGAGTAGAGGTGATACCAGCACCATTCAACCAGAGTAGAGGTGATACCATTCAACCAGAGTAGAGGTGATACCATTCAACCAGAGTAGAGGTGATACCATTCAACCAGAGTAGAGGTGCTACCATTCAACCAGAGTAGAGGTGCTACCAGCACCATTCAACCAGAGTAGAGGTGCTACCAGCACCATTCAACCAGAGTAGAGGTGATACCAGCACCATTCAACCAGAGTAGAGGTGATACCAGCACCATTCAACCAGAGTAGAGGTGATGCCATTCAACCAGAGTAGAGGTGCTACCATTCAACCAGAGTAGAGGTGATACCAGCACCATTCAACCAGAGTAGAGGTGATACCATTCAACCAGAGTAGAGGTGCTACCATTCAACCAGAGTAGAGGTGATACCAGCACCATTCAACCAGAGTAGAGGTGCTACCAGCACCATTCAACCAGAGTAGAGGTGATACCATTCAACCAGAGTAGAGGTGATACCATTCAACCAGAGTAGAGGTGATACCATTCAACCAGAGTAGAGGTGATACCATTCAACCAGAGTAGAGGTGCTACCATTCAACCAGAGTAGAGGTGCTACCAACACCATTTAACCAGAGTAGAGGTGATACCAGCACCATTCAACCAGAGTAGAGGTGATACCAGCACCATTCAACCAGAGTAGAGGTGATACCAGCACCATTCAACCAGAGTAGAGGTGATACCAGCACCATTCAACCAGAGTAGAGGTGATACCATTCAACCAGAGTAGAGGTGATACCATTCAACCAGAGTAGAGGTGATACCATTCAACCAGAGTAGAGGTGCTACCATTCAACCAGAGTAGAGGTGATACCAGCACCATTCAACCAGAGTAGAGGTGCTACCAGCACCATTCAACCAGAGTAGAGGTGATACCATTCAACCAGAGTAGAGGTGATACCATTCAACCAGAGTAGAGGTGCTACCATTCAACCAGAGTAGAGGTGATACCATTCAACCAGAGTAGAGGTGCTACCAGCACCATTCAACCAGAGTAGAGGTGATACCATTCAACCAGAGTAGAGGTGATACCAGCACCATTCAACCAGAGTAGAGGTGATACCAGCACCATTCAACCAGAGTAGAGGTGATACCATTCAACCAGAGTAGAGGTGATACCATTCAACAAGAGTAGAGGTTCTACCAGCACCATTCAACCAGAGTAGAGGTGATACCAGCACCATTCAACCAGAGTAGAGGTGCTACCAGCACCATTCAACCAGAGTAGAGGTGATACCATTCAACCAGAGTAGAGGTGATACCATTCAACCAGAGTAGAGGTGCTACCAGCACCATTCAACCAGAGTAGAGGTGATACCATTCAACCAGAGTAGAGGTGATACCAGCACCATTCAACCAGAGTAGAGGTGATACCAGCACCATTCAACCAGAGTAGAGGTGATACCATTCAACCAGAGTAGAGGTGATACCATTCAACCAGAGTAGAGGTGATACCATTCAACAAGAGTAGAGGTTCTACCAGCACCATTCAACCAGAGTAGAGGTGATACCAGCACCATTCAACCAGAGTAGAGGTGATACCAGCACCATTCAACCAGAGTAGAGGTGAAACCATTCAACCAGAGTAGAGGTGCTACCAGCACCATTCAACCAGAGTAGAGGTTCTACCAGCACCATTCAACCAGAGTAGAGGTGATACCAGCACCATTCAACCAGAGTAGAGGTGATACCAGCACCATTCAACCAGAGTAGAGGTGAAACCATTCAACCAGAGTAGAGGTGATACCAGCACCATTCAACCAGAGTAGAGGTTCTACCAGCACCATTCAACCAGAGTAGAGGTGATACCATTCAACCAGAGTAGAGGTGATACCAGCACCATTCAACCAGAGTAGAGGTGCTACCAGCACCATTCAACCAGAGTAGAGGTGCTACAAGCACCATTCAACCAGAGTAGAGGTGAAACCAGCACCATTCAACCAGAGTATAGGTGAAACCAGCACCATTCAACCAGAGTAGAGGTGCTACCAGCACCATTCAACCAGAGTAGAGGTGCTACCAGCACCATTCAACCAGAGTAGAGGTGATACCAGCACCATTCAACCAGAGTAGAGGTGATACCATTCAACCAGAGTAGAGGTGCTACCAGCACCATTCAACCAGAGTAGAGGTGCTACCAGCACCATTCAACCAGAGGAGAGGTGATACCAGCACCATTCAACCAGAGTAGAGGTGCTACCAGCACCATTCAACCAGAGTAGAGGTTCTACCAGCACCATTCAACCAGAGTAGAGGTGCTACCATTCAACCAGAGTAGAGGTGCTACCATTCAACCAGAGTAGAGGTGCTACCATTCAACCAGAGTAGAGGTGATACCAGCACCATTCAACCAGAGTAGAGGTGCTACCATTCAACCAGAGTAGAGGTGATACCAGCACCATTTAACCAGAGTAGAGGTTCTACCAGCACCATTCAACCAGAGTAGAGGTGCTACCATTCAACCAGAGTAGAGGTGCTACCAGCACCATTCAACCAGAGTAGAGGTGATACCAGCACCATTCAACCAGAGTAGAGGTGCTACCATTCAACCAGAGTAGAGGTGCTACCATTCAACCAGAGTAGAGGTGCTACCATTCAACCAGAGTAGAGGTGCTACCAGCACCATTCAACCAGAGTAGAGGTGCTACCAGCACCATTCAACCAGAGTAGAGGTGATACCATTCAACCAGAGTAGAGGTGCTACCAGCACCATTCAACCAGAGTAGAGGTGCTACCAGCACCATTCAACCAGAGTAGAGGTGATACCATTCAACCAGAGTAGAGGTGATACCAGCAAAATTCAACCAGAGTAGAGGTGATACCATTCAACCAGAGTAGAGGTGATACCATTCAACCAGAGTAGAGGTGATACCATTCAACCAGAGTAGAGGTGCTACCAGCACCATTCAACCAGAGTAGAGGTGCTTCCAGCACCATTCAACCAGAGTAGAGGTGATACCAGCACCATTCAACCAGAGTAGAGGTGCTACCAGCACCATTCAACCAGAGTAGAGGTGCTACCAGCACCATTCAACCAGAGTAGAGGTGATACCAGCACCATTCAACCAGAGTAGAGGTGATACCAGCACCATTCAACCAGAGTAGAGGTGATACCATTCAACCAGAGTAGAGGTGATACCATTCAACCAGAGTAGAGGTGCTAACATTCAACCAGAGTAGAGGTGATACCAGCACCATTGAACCAGAGTAGAGGTGCTACCAGCACCATTCAACCAGAGTAGAGGTGATACCATTCAACCAGAGTAGAGGTGCTACCATTCAACCAGAGTAGAGGTGATACCATTCAACCAGAGTAGAGGTGCTACCAGCACCATTCAACCAGAGTAGAGGTGATACCAGCACCATTCAACCAGAGTAGAGGTGCTACCAGCACCATTCAACCAGAGTAGAGGTGATACCAGCACCATTCAACCAGAGGAGAGGTGATACCATTCAACCAGAGTAGAGGTGATACCAGCACCATTCAACCAGAGTAGAGGTTCTACCAGCACCATTCAACCAGAGTAGAGGTGCTACCATTCAACCAGAGTAGAGGTGATACCAGCACCATTCAACCAGAGTAGAGGTGATACCAGCACCATTCAACCAGAGTAGAGGTGATACCAGCACCATTCAACCAGAGTAGAGGTGATACCAGCACCATTCAACCAGAGTAGAGGTGATACCATTCAACCAGAGTAGAGGTGCTACCAGCACCATTCAACCAGAGTAGAGGTGATACCATTCAACCAGAGTAGAGGTGCTACCATTCAACCAGAGTAGAGGTGCTACCAGCACCATTCAACCAGAGTAGAGGTGCTACCAGCACCATTCAACCAGAGTAGAGGTGAAACCAGCACCATTCAACAAACTGAGAAAGTCAACCACTCAAATTTAAATGTTCTTTGTTGCTTTGAGGCAGGTACGTAGACTGACGCAACTGAACCAATCATTAATCCAGTAGTCTGGTGACATCACAGTACAGTAGACCTATGGGATCGATAGGTCAACTGCTATGGATCAGACAGTGACAGTGTGTCTGTCGATGTCATTGACCGCGCGCGCTCATGTGAAAGACCAAAGCTTATCAAGGTCACGTTTATGTCAGAGAAATTAGCTGTGCGTGTTGGCGTATTTCATTCACCGTATTGATAATGCCCTTTTGTAGACACACGTATACGAATGTACGCAATACTTGCAACCGGTCTACATTGCAGACTCATGCTGGTTCTCCTTGATTGGTGTTTTAAACATATCAGATAACCGCGTCATATGATATAGCAATCTGCCCGACTGCTGCCGAGTCAATGACGTGACGCAATGCAACGTCTGCAATGTAGTCGAGCAGGAACACAACCAAATTATCTGTTGGCACATTTATAGAGCATTAATTAACACTGCATCTGTAACGCAGGCTGTTATTGGCTGAGCAGGAAGAGGCCAATTAGCCCACCATGGTGTCTCAGGGCAGTGGTTTGGGAGTTAGGAGTGGGTACTCAGTAGTGGGTACTCAGTAGTGGTTACTGTTGGGAGTGAGTACACAGAAGTGGGTTACTGTTGGAGTGGGTACTCAGTAGTGGTTACTGTTGGGAGTGGGTACTCAGTAGTGGTTACTGTTAGGAGTGGGTACTCAGTAGTGGGTACTCAGTAGTGGGTTACTGTTAGGAGTGGGTACTCAGTAGTGGGTTACTGTTAGGAGTGGGTACTCAGTAGTGGGTACTCAGTAGTGGTTACTGTTAGGAGTGGGTACTCAGTAGTGGGTTACTGTTAGGAGTGGGTACTCAGTAGTGGGTACTCAGTAGTGGTTACTGTTAGGATTGGGTACTCAGTATTGGGTTACTGTTGGGAGTGGGTACTCAGTAGTGGGTTACTGTTAGGAGTGGGTACTCAGTAGTGGGTACTCAGTAGTGGGTTACTGTTAGGAGTGGGTACTCAGTAGTGGGTTACTGTTAGGAGTGGGTACTCAGTAGTGGGTACTCAGTAGTGGGTTACTGTTAGGAGTGGGTACTCAGTAGTGGGTTACTGTTAGGAGTGGGTACTCAGTAGTGGGTACTCAGTAGTGGGTTACTGTTAGGAGTGGGTACTCAGTAGTGGGTACTCAGTAGTGGGTTACTGTTGGGAGCGGGTACTCAGTAGTGGTTACTGTTAGGAGTGGGTACTCAGTAGTGGGTTACTGTTGGGAATGGGTACTAGGTAGTGGTTACTGTTGGGAATGGGTACTCAGCAGTGGGTTACTGTTGGGAGTGAGTACACAGTAGTGGGTTACTGTTGGAGTGGGTACTCAGTAGTGGGTTACTGTTGGGAGTGGGTACTCAGTAGTGGTTACTGTCAGGAGTGGGTACTCAGTAGTGGGTACTCAGTAGTGGGTTACTGTTGGGAGCGGGTACTCAGTAGTGGTTACTGTTAGGAGTGGGTACTCAGTAGTGGGTTACTGTTAGGAGTGGGTACTCAGTAGTGGGTACTCAGTAGTGGGTTACTGTTAGGAGTGGGTACTCAGTAGTGGGTACTCAGTAGTGGGTTACTGTTGGGAGCGGGTACTCAGTAGTGGTTACTGTTAGGAGTGGGTACTCAGTAGTGGGTTACTGTTGGGAATGGGTACTAGGTAGTGGTTACTGTTGGGAATGGGTACTCAGTAGTGGGTTACTGTTGGGAGTGAGTACACAGTAGTGGGTTACTGTTGGAGTGGGTACTCAGTAGTGGGTTACTGTCAGGAGTGGGTACTCAGTAGTGGGTTACTGTTGGGAGTGGGTACTCAGTAGTGGTTACTGTTGGGAGCGGGTACTCAGTAGTGGTTACTGTTGGGATTGGGTACTCAGTAGTGGGTTACTGTTGGGAGTGGGTACTCAGTAGTGGGTTACTGTTGGGAATGGGTACTAGGTAGTGGTTACTGTCAGGAGTGGGTACTCAGTAGTGGTTACTGTTGGGAGCGGGTACTCAGTAGTGGTTACTGTTAGGATTGGGTACTCAGTAGTGGGTTACTGTTGGGAGTGGGTACTCAGTAGTGGGTTACTGTTGGGAGTGGGTACTCAGTAGTGGGTTACTGTTGGGAGTGGGTACTCAGTAGTGGGTTACTGTTGGGAATGGGTACTAGGTAGTGGTTACTGTTGGGAATGGGTACTCAGTAGTGGGTTACTGTTGGGAGTGAGTACACAGTAGTGGGTTACTGTTGGAGTGGGTACTCAGTAGTGGGTTACTGTCAGGAGTGGGTACTCAGTAGTGGGTTACTGTTGGGAGTGGGTACTCAGTAGTGGTTACTGTTGGGAGCGGGTACTCAGTAGTGGTTACTGTTGGGATTGGGTACTCAGTAGTGGGTTACTGTTGGGAGTGGGTACTCAGTAGTGGGTTACTGTTGGGAATGGGTACTAGGTAGTGGTTACTGTCAGGAGTGGGTACTCAGTAGTGGTTACTGTTGGGAGCGGGTACTCAGTAGTGGTTACTGTTAGGATTGGGTACTCAGTAGTGGGTTACTGTTGGGAGTGGGTACTCAGTAGTGGGTTACTGTTGGGAATGGGTACTCAGTAGTGGGTTACTGTTGGGAGTGAGTACACAGTAGTGGGTTACTGTTGGAGTGGGTACTCAGTAGTGGGTTACTGTTGGGAGTGAGTACACAGTAGTGGGTTACTGTTGGAGTGGGTACTCAGTAGTGGGTTACTGTTTGGAGTGGGTACACAGTAGTGGGTTACTGTTGGAGTGGGTACTCAATAGTGGGTTACTGTTGGGAGTGGGTACTCAATAGTGGGTTACTGTTGGAGTGGGTACTCAGTAGTGGGTTACTGTTGGGAGTGAGTACACAGTAGTGGGTTACTGTTGGGAGTGGGTACTCGGTAATGGGTTACTGTTCGGAGTGGGTACTCAGTAGTGGGTTACTGTTGGGAATGGGTACTAGATAGTGGTTACTGTTAGGAGTGGGTACTCAGTAGTGGTTTGGGAGTTAGGAGTGGGTACTCGGTAATGGGTTACTGTTCGGAGTGGGTACTCAATAGTGGGTACTGTTGGGAGTGGGTACTCAATAGTGGGTACTGTTGGGAGTGGGTACTCAGTAGTGGGTTACTGTTGGGAGTGGCGTTTACGAGCAGTTGGAGGCCACGGAAGGAGTGTTGTATGGCATTGAAGCTCGTTTGGAGGTTAGATAGCACAGTGTCCAAGGAAGGGCCAGAAGTATACAGAATGGTGTCTTCTGCGTAGAGGTGGATCAGGGAATCGCCCATTCCCTGATCCACATGCACATTTGTGGCCTGCTGGAGGTCATTTTACAGGGCTCTGGCAGTGCTCCTCATTGCACAAAGGCGGAGGTAGCGGTCCTGCTGCTGGGTTGTTGCCCTCTTACGGCCTCCTCCATGTCTCCTGATGTACTGGCCTGTCTCCTGGTAGCGCCTCCATGCTCTGGACACTACGCTGACAGACACAGCAAACCTTCTTGCCACAGCTCGCATTGATGTGCCATCCTGGATGAGCTGCACTACCTGAGCCACTTGTGTGGGTTGTAGACTCCGTCCCATGCTACCACTAGAGTGAAAGCACCGCCAGCATTCAAAAGTGACCAAAACATCAGCCAGGAAGCATAGGAACTGAGAAGTGGTCTGTCGTCACCACCTGCAGAATCACTCCTTTATTGGGGGTGTCTTGCTAATTGCCTATAATTTCCACCTTTTGTCTATTCCATTTGCACAACAGCATGTGAAATTTATTGTCAATCAGTGTTGCTTCCTAAGTGGACAGTTTGATTTCACAGAACTGTGATTGACTTGGAGTTACATTGTGTTGTTTAAGTGTTCCCTTTATTTTTTTGAGCAGTGTATATACAAAAAATACGAAAAATACAAAAGTACACGGGAGGACGGACAAAACACGCCTACACTGCTACGCCATCTTGGATCAGAATGGGCTGCCATCGATCAGGATTAATTGACACCCTGGCATGCTGTCAATTAACTTCTGGCGTAATCAACTTCTGCATAATCAATGCTTGGAGTTTGTCCGAATTTGTGGGGTTTTGTTTTGTTCACCCGTCTCCTGAGGATTGACCACAAGTTATCAATGGGATTAAGGTCTGGGGAGTTTCCTGGCCACGGATCCAAAATATCGATGTTTTTTTCCCCGAGCCATTTAGTTATCACTTTGCCTATGGCAAGGTGCTCCATCATGCTGGAAAAGGCATTGTTCGTCACCAAACTGTTCCTGGATGGTTGGGAGAAGTTGCTCTCGGATGATGTGTTGGTACCATTCTTTATTCATGGCTGTGTTCTTAGGCAAAATTGTGAGTGAGCCCACTCCCTTGGCTGAGAAGCAACCCCACACATGAATGGTCTCAGGATGCTTTACTGTTGGCATGACACAGGACTGATGGTAGCGCTCACCTTGTCTTCTCAGGACAAGCTTTTTTCCGGAAGCCCCAAACAATCGGAAAGGGGATTCATCAGAGAAAATGACTTTAACCCAGTCCTCAGCAGTCCAATCCCTGTACCTTTTGCAGAATATCAGTCTGTCCCTGATGTTTTTCCTTGAGAGAAGTGGCTTCTTTGCTGCCCTTCTTGACACCAGGCCATCCTCCAAAAATGTTCACCTCACTGTGCGTGCAGATGCACTCACACCTGCCTGCTGCCATTCCTGAGCAAGCTCTGTACTGGTGGTGCCCCGATCCCGCAGCTGAATCAACTCTGGGAGACGGTCCTGGCACTTGCTGGACTTTCTTGGGCGCCCTGAAGCAACACATTCAACACTCTCCTTGAAGTTCTTGATGATCCGATAAATGTTTGATTTAGGGGCAAACTTCTGTCTCTCTGTCTGCTGGGTGTCTATCTGTCTGTCTGCTGGGTGTCTGTCTGTCTGTCTGCTGGGTGTCTGTCTGTCTGCTGGGTGTCTGTCTGTCTGCTGGATGTCTGTCTGTCTGCTGGGTGTCTGTCTGTCTGTCTGTCTGTCTGTCTGTCTGTCTGTCTGCTGGGTGTCTGTCCGTCTGTCTGCTGGGTGTCTGTCTGTCTGTCTGTCTGTCTGTCTGTCTGTCTGCTGGGTGTCTGTCCGTCTGTCTGTCTGTCTGACCGTGTGCATTTGTGTGCATTTCTTTGTATATATTTGTGTGTGTGTCCGTGCGTGCCCATGCTGTGTGTGTGTGTGTGTGTCCATGCGTGCCCAAGCTATGTGTGTGTGTGTGTGTCCATGCGTGCCCATGCTATGTGTGTGTGTGTGTGTCCATGCGTGCCCAAGCTATGTGTGTGTGTGTGTGTCCATGCGTGCCCATGCTATGTGTGTGTGTGTGTGTCCGTGCGTGCCCATGCTATGTGTGTGTGTGTGTGTGTGTTTCTGTGCGTGCCCTTGCTATGTGTGTGTGTGTGTGTCCGTGCGTGCCCATGCTATGTGTGTGTGTGTGTGTGTTTCTGTGCGTGCCCATGCTACGTGTGTGTGTGTGTGTGTTTCTGTGCGTGCCCATGCTACGTGTGTGTGTGTGTGTGTGTGTGTCCGTGCGTGCCCATGCTACGTGTGTGTGTGTTTCCGTGCGTGTTGAAGTAATAGAGTTCAGTGTCATCATGGGAGCAGGTGTAGTTTAGTTGTCTGGTGTCTGTTAAGTTACCAGGTGTATGTTTTGTTGTCAGGTGTGTTTAGTTGTCAGGTGTCTGTTTAGTTGTCAGGTGTGTTTAGTTGTCAGGTGTGTGTTTAGCTGTCAGGTGTGTGTTTAGTTGTCAGGTGTGTGTTTAGTTGCCAGGTGTGTGTTTAGTTGCCAGGTGTGTGTTTAGTTGCCAGGTGTGTGTTAAGTTGTAAGATGTGTTTAGTGTTCAGGTCGTTTAGTTGTCATGTGTGTGTTTAGTTGTCATGTGTGTGTTTAGTTGTCAAGTGTGTGTTTAGTTGTCAGGTGTGTGTTTAGTTGCCAGGTGTGTCTTTAGTTGTAAGGTGTGTTTCGTTGTAAGGTGTGTTTTGTTGTCAGGTGTGTTTAGTTGTCAGGTGTGTGTTTTGTTGTCAGGTGTGTTTAGTTGACAGGTGTGTTTAGTTGTCAGTTGTGTGTTTAGTTGTCAGGTGTGTGTTTAGTTGTCAGGTGTGTGTTTAGTTGTCAGGTGTGTGTTTAGTTGTCAGGTGTGTGTTTAGTTTTCAGGTGTGTGTTTAGTTGTCTGGTGTGTGTTTAGTTGTCAGGTGTGTTTAGTTGTCAGGTGTGTGTTTAGTTGTCTGGTGTCTGTTTAGTTGTCAGGTGTGTTTAGTTGTCAGGTGTGTGTTTAGTTGTCAGGTGTGTGTTTAGTTGTCAGGTGTGTGTTTAGTTGTCTGGTGTGTGTTTAGTTGTCAGGTGTGTGATGCTGGCTGGTGTGTGTTTAGTTGTCAGGTGTGTGTTTAGTTGTCAGGTGTGTGTTTAGTTGTAAGGTGTGTTTAGTTGTCAGGTGTGTGTTTAGTTGTCAGGTGTGTTTAGTTGTCAGGTGTGTGTTTAGTTGTCTGGTGTGTTTAGTTGTCTGGTGTGTGTTTAGTTGTCAGGTGTGTTTAGTTGTCAGGTGTGTGTTTAGTTGTCAGGTGTGTGTTTAGTTGTCAGGTGTGTGATGCTGGCTGGTATGTGTTTAGTTGTCAGGTGTGTGTTAAGTTGTCTGGTGTGTGTTTAGTTGTCTGGTTTGTGTTTAGTTGTCAGGTGTGTTTAGTTGTCAGGTGTGTGTTAAGTTGTCAGGTGTGTGTTTAGTTGTCAGGTGTGTGATGCTGGCTGGTATGTGTTTAGTTGCCAGGTGTGTGTTTAGTTGTCAGGTGTGTGTTTAGTTGTCAGGTGTGTGTTTATTTGTCAGGTGTGTGTTTAGTTATCAGGTGTGTGTTTAGTTGTAAGGTGTGTTTAGTTGTCAGGTGTGTGTTTAGTTGTAAGGTGTGTTTATTTGTCAGGTGTGTGTTTAGTTGTCAGGTGTGTGTTTAGTTGTCAGGTGTGTGATGCTGGCTGGTATGTGTTTAGTTGCCAGGTGTGTGATGCTGGCTGGTGTGTGTTTAGTTGTCAGGTTTGTGATGCTGGCTGGTGTGTGTTTAGTTGCCAGGTGTGTGATGCTGGCTGTTGTGTGTTTAGTTGTCAGGTGTGTGATGCTGGCTGGTGTGTGTTTAGTTGTCAGGTGTGTGATACTGGCTGGTGTGTGTTTAGTTGTCAGGTGTGTGTTTAGTTGTCAGGTGTGTTTAGTGTTCAGGTGTGTGTTTAGTTGTCAGGTGTGTGTTTAGTTGTCAGGTGTGTGATGCTGGCTGGTATGTGTTTAGTTGCCAGGTGTGTGATGCTGGCTGGTGTGTGTTTAGTTGTCAGGTTTGTGATGCTGGCTGGTGTGTGTTTAGTTGCCAGGTGTGTGATGCTGGCTGTTGTGTGTTTAGTTGTCAGGTGTGTGATGCTGGCTGGTGTGTGTTTAGTTGTCAGGTGTGTGATACTGGCTGGTGTGTGTTTAGTTGTCAGGTGTGTGTTTAGTTGTCAGGTGTGTGATGCTGGCTGGTATGTGTTTAGTTGTCAGGTGTGTGATGCTGGGTGGTGTGTGTTTAGTTGTCAGGTGTGTGATGCTGGCTGGTATGTGTTTAGTTGTCAGGTGTGTGATGCTGGCTGTGGTGCCACTTGACAAAAGAGGCATAGTTCCAAATGTTAACCCTGGCCCTTGACTTTTTCCTCGTGTTGTTACGTTACAGTCTTATTCTAAAATGAATGGTTAAACAGAATCCTCATCGATCTACACACACTACCCCATAATGACATCACAATACCCCATAATGACATCACAATACCCCATAATGACATCACAATACCCCATAATGACATCACAATGCCCCATAATTACATCACAATACCGCATAATGACATCACAATACCATAATGACATCAAAATACCCCATAATGACAAACCAAGGTTTTTATTTATTTTTAAATTAAAAATGTATGACAATTATTAAAAAAAACTGAAATATAATATTTACGTAAGTATTCAGACCCTTTGCTATGAGACTCCAAAATGAGCTCAGGTGCATCATGTTTCCATTGATCATCCTTGAGATGTTTCTACAACTTGATTGAGTCCACCTGTGGTAAATTCAAGTGATTGGACATGATTTTAGAAAGGCACACAGCTGGCTAGTTAACTAGGGGGAACTGATGTTTCTAAGACAGTGATATAGTGTGGGCTGCTTTTCAGGCAAGTGTAGTTCTCTGATAACGAGTTGTTAGCATGAGTGTTTTACTATAAATATGAGTGTTTTACTATAAATATGAGTGTTTTACTATAAATATGAGTGTTTTACTATAAATATGAGTGTTTTAATATAAATATGAGTGTTTTACTATAAATATGAGTGATTTACTTTAATGATGAGTGATTTACTTTAATTATGAGTGATTTACTTTAATTATGAGTGATTTACTGTAATGGCTACAATTACAGGGCATCTCTGAAACACTCTCCAGCGAATTAGAGGGTTGTGTCCCAAATAGGACCCTCTTCCATATATACTACTACACATAGGGTTCTGGTCATAAGTCGTGCTCTATTAGGGAATAGGGCTCTGGGCTAAAGTAGTGTACTATATAGGGAATAGGGCTCTGGTCTAAAGTAGTGTACTATATAGGGAATAGGGTTCTGGTCTAAAGTGGTGCTCTATATAGGGAATAGGGCTCTGGTCTAAAGTAGTGCTCTACATAGGGAATAGGGTTCTGGTCTAAAGTAGTGCTCTATATAGGGAATAGGGTTCTGGTCTAAAGTAGTGCTCTATATAGGGAATAGGGCTCTGGTCTAAAGTAGTGTACTATATAGGGAATAGGGTTCTGGTCTAAAGTAGAGCTCTATTAGGGAATAGGGCTCTGGTCTAAAGTAGTGCACTATATAGGGAATAGGGCTCTGGTCTAAAGTAGTGTACTATATAGGGAATAGGGTTCTGGTCTAAAGTGGTGCTCTATATAGGGAATAGGGCTCTGGTCTAAAGTAGTGCTCTATATAGGGAATAGGGTTCTGGTCTAAAGTAGTGCTCTATATAGGGAATAGGGTTCTGGTCTAAAGTAGTGCTCTATATAGGGAATAGGGCTCTGGTCTAAAGTAGTGCACTATATAGGGAATAGGGCTCTGGTCTAAAGTAGTGCACTATATAGGGAATAGGGTTCTGGTCTAAAGTAGTGTACTATATAGGGAATAGGGCTCTGGTCTAAAGTAGTGTACTATATAGGGAATAGGGCTCTGGTCTAAAGTAGTGTACTATATATGGAATAGGGCTCTGGTCTAAAGTAGTGTACTATTAGGGAATAGGGTGCCATTTGGGACACGAACAAAATAAGTCATAATTAAAATCATAAATAATATGAAACAGTTTAATGGACAGAAAAAATGTTGGGTGATGTTAGCCACGCTTAGCTACCGTAGAGAGAACCGGTGTCACGATCGTCTGTTGAAGAAATGTAGTGTAGCGTTGTGAGTATGTACTTCTTTATTAGCGATGTCGCCAACAAAACAATAAACCTCCAAAAACGAAACATGACGCCAACGTAGTGCTCACAGGCAACTAAACATGGACAACTACACACAAAACCAACATGGAAAATGGCAACCTAAATAGGATCCCCATTCAGAGACAACGATAAACAGCTGTCTCTGATTGGGAACCAATTCAGGCCACCATAAACCTACATTCCCCTCGACAATTCAAAATCCCCATAGATAAACAAAAAAAAACCTAGACAAGACGAAAACCCTAGACAAGACAAAAAACCCATAGACAAGACAAAACTAAACAAACCACCCTTGTCACACCCTGACCTAACAAAACAATTAAGAAAACAAATATAACTAAAGTCAGGGCGTGACACCCGGGGAGACATATCTCAGACAGAGAGAGACAAACAATGCGCTGTCCGTCCCCTGGGTATGTCCCCAGGCTCTACATGAAGGGTGATCTTAAATTAGATGGTTTGAACCATCGCTGAGGTGGGCTCTGTTTCTATAGCGATGCATCCTTCCTCCTCTCTGTATGGCTCTCTCTCTCTCTCTCTCTCTCTCTCTCTCTGAAAGAGGAGGAAGGAGAATAAACACTTACATCAGCCAGGTGAGAGAGAGACCTGCTCTAACAACAGAGAGAGAGAGAGACCTGCTCTAACAACAGAGATACCTGCTCTAACAACAGAGACAGAGACCTGCTCTAACAACAGAGATACCTGCTCTAACAACAGAGCGAGAGACCTGTTCTAACAACAGAGAGAGAGAGACCTGTTCTAACAACAGAGAGAGAGAGAGACTTGCTCTAACAACAGAGAGAGAGAGAGACCTGTTCTAACAACAGAGAGAGAGAGACCTGTTCTAACAACAGAGAGACACAGAGAGAGAGAGAGAGAGAGACCTGTTCTAACAACAGAGAGAGAGAGAGACCTGTTCTAACAACAGAGAGAGAGACCTGTTCTAACAACAGAGAGAGAGAGACCTGCTCTAACAACAGAGAGAGACCTGCTCAAACAACAGAGAGAGGGAGAGACCTGTTCTAACAACAGAGAGAGAGAGACCTGTTCTAACAACAGAGAGAGATATACCTACTCTAACAACAGAGAGAGAGAGACCTGTTCTAACAACAGAGAGAGAGACCTGTTCTAACAACAGAGAGAGAGAGACCTGCTCTAACAACAGAGAGAGAGAGAGAGAGAGAGAGAGAGACCTGTTCTAACAACAGAGAGAGAGAGACCTGTTCTAACAACAGAGAGACACAGAGAGAGAGAGAGAGAGACCTGTTCTAACAACAGAGAGAGAGAGAGACCTGTTCTAACAACAGAGAGAGAGACCTGTTCTAACAACAGAGAGAGAGAGACCTGCTCTAACAACAGAGAGAGACCTGCTCAAACAACAGAGAGAGGGAGAGACCTGTTCTAACAACAGAGAGAGAGAGACCTGTTCTAACAACAGAGAGAGATATACCTACTCTAACAACAGAGAGAGAGAGACCTGTTCTAACAACAGAGAGAGAGAGACCTGCTCTAACAACAGAGAGAGAGAGAGAGAGAGAGAGAGAGACCTGTTCTAACAACAGAGAGAGAGAGACCTGTTCTAACAACAGAGAGACACAGAGAGAGAGAGAGAGAGACCTGTTCTAACAACAGAGAGAGAGAGAGACCTGTTCTAACAACAGAGAGAGAGACCTGCTCTAACAACAGAGAGAGACCTGCTCAAACAACAGAGAGAGGGAGAGACCTGTTCTAACAACAGAGAGAGAGAGACCTGTTCTAACAACAGAGAGAGATATACCTACTCTAACAACAGAGAGAGAGAGACCTGTTCTAACAACAGAGAGAGAGAGACCTGTTCTAACAACAGAGAGAGAGAGACCTGCTCTAACAACAGAGAGAGAGAGAGAGAGAGAGAGACCTGTTCTAACAACAGAGAGAGAGAGACCTGTTCTAACAACAGAGAGAGAGAGACCTGCTCTAACAACAGAGAGAGAGAGACCTGTGCTAACAACAGAGAGAGAGAGAGACCTGTTCTAACAACAGAGAGAGAGAGAGAGACCTGTTCTAACAACAGAGAGAGAGAGACCTGTTCTAACAACAGAGAGAGAGAGACCTGCTCTAACAACAGAGAGAGAGAGACCTGTTCTAACAACAGAGAGAGAGAGACCTGTTCTAACAACAGAGAGAGAGAGACCTGTTCTAACAACAGAGAGAGAGAGACCTGTTCTAACAACAGAGAGAGAGAGAGACCTGTTCTAACAACAGAGAGACACAGAGAGAGAGAGAGAGAGACCTGTTCTAACAACAGAGAGAGAGAGAGACCTGCTCTAACAACAGAGAGAGAGAGACCTGCTCTAACAACAGAAGGAATACTGCCCAAACTACCTCATTACCACTATCACTGTTGGTCTTCTGCCCGTCGGGATCTATTCTGATGTTTGGGGGTCGGGGCTGACCTGAACCCCCCTGACCCGCTCTCAGATCTGGATCTAGACTGGACTGAGGATTCCTCAGTGTCCTGCTTTCCCCGCTCCCTGTGAGTGCATGGCCCATCTCCCCAAAAATCAAAACATTTCACACTGCGTTTAGTTGCATAAACCACGTAAGTTTTCCACTTATAACTCACCTGATACGAAATGTCCCAAAGTTTTTGTTTGTGAGTCTAAAAACATGCCTTCTACAAGCAGTAACGTGTTTCACCACTAGGTTTTTATATCTAAGTATTAACTCTCATTGGAATGGTGAATTTCACATCATGTCCAAGCTACAGAGAAAGAGAGGGAGAGACAGGGGAAAGAGGTTGAGAGAGAGAGGGGGAGAGAGAGAGATACAGAAAGAGAGGGAGCCACGGGGGAAAAAGAGGGAAGAGGGGGAGAGAGGTATAGAGGGACGGAGAGAGGAAAAGAGAGGGAGGAAGAGAGGGAGAGAAAGAGAGAGAGAGGAAAAGAGAAGGAAAGAGAGGGAAAGAGAGGGAGAGAGTTAGGGAAAGAGTGGGATGGACAGAGGCAAAGAAAGGGTTCATGGGTTATTAGTTATTAGTTCCCTAGTTCCCTAGTCATGGGTTATTAGTTATTCATTATTTGTTCCCTCGTCATGGGTTATTAGTTATTGGTCCCCTAGTCATGGTTATTAGTTATTGGCTCCCTCGTCATGGGTTATTGGTTATTGGTTCCCTAGTCATGGGTTATTAGTTATTACTTCCCTAGTTTCCTAGTAATAGGTTATTGGTTATTAGTTCCCTAGTTCCCTAGTCATGGGTTATTAGTTATTAGTTCCCTAGTCATGGGTTATTAGTTGTTGGTTTCCTAGTCATGGGTTATTAGTTATTGGTTCCCTGGTCATGGGTTATCAGTTATTTGTTCCCTCGTCATGGGTTATTAGTTATTGGTCCCCTAGTCATGGTTATTAGTTATTGGCTCCCTCGTCATGGGTTATTGGTTATTGGTTCCCTATGGGTTATTGGTTCCCTAGTTTTGGGTTATTAGTTATTGGTTCCCTAGTCATGGTTATTAGTTATTGGTTCCCTAGTCATGGGTTATTAGTTATTGGTCCCCTAGTCATGGTTATTAGTTATTGGCTCCCTCGTCATGGGTTATTAGTTATTGGTTCCCTATGGGTTATTGGTTCCCTAGTTTTGGGTTATTAGTTATTGGTTCCCTAGTCATGGTTATTAGTTATTGGTTCCCTAGTCATGGGTTATCAGTTATTGGTCCCCTAGTCATGGTTATCAGTTATTGGTTCCCTAGTCATGGGTTATTGGTTATTGGTTCCCTATTTCCCTAGTCATGGGTTTTTGGTTATTGGGTCCTTCGTTCCCTAGTCATGGGTTATTGGTTATTGGTTCCCTATTTCCCTAGTCATAGGTTATTGGTTCCCTATTTCCCTAGTCATAGGTTATAGGTTATTGGTTCCCTATTTCCCTAGTCATGGTTTATTGGTTATTGGGTCCTTCGTTCCCTAGTCATGGGTTATACTCTACCGGTTTAAACTTTTTAGAACACCTACTCATTCAAGGGTTGACCTTTGTTTGTACTATTTTCTACATTGTATAATAGTAGTGAAGACATCAAAACTATGAAAAACACATATGGAACCATATAGTTACCAAATATTTGAGTTTCTTCAAATAGCCACCCTTTGCCTTGATGACAGCTTTGCCCACTCAACCAGCTTCATGATGACGGCATTTTCTCAACCAGCTTCATGATGTTGTCACCTGGAATTCATTTCATTTAACAGGAGTGCCTTCTTGAAAGTTAATTGTGCAATTTCTTTCCTTCCTAATGTGTTTGAGCCAGTCAGTTGTGTTTTGACAAGGTAGGGTCTATATACAGAAGATAGTCCTATTTAGTAAAAGACCAAGTCCATATTATGGCAAGAACAGCTCAAATAAGCAAAGAGAAATGACAGTCCATCATTACTTTAAGACATGAAGGTCAGTCAATCCGTAAAATGTCAAGTTTCTTCAAGTGCAGTCGTAAAAACCATCAAGCGCTATAATGAAACTGGCTCTCATGAGGACCGCCACAGTAATGGAAGACCCAGAGTTACCTCTGCTGCAGAGGAAAAGTTAATTAGAGTTAACAGCCTCAGATATTGCAGCCCAAATAAATGCTTCACAGAGTTCAAGTAACAGACACATCTCAACATCAACTGTTCAGAGGAGACTGTGTGAATCAGGCCTTCATGGTCGAATTGCTTCAAAGAAACCACCACTCAAGGACACCAATAATAAGAAGAGACTTGGTCATGGGTTATTGGTTTTTGGTTCCCTAGTTCCTTATTCAAGGGTTATTTTTTATTAGTTTCCTAGTTCCCTTATCATGGGTAATAGGTTATTGGTTCCCTAGCTCCCTAGTCATGGGATATTGGTTCCCTAGTCATGGGTTATAGGTCATTGGTTCCCTAGTCAAGGGTTATAGGTTATTGGTTCTCTAGTTCCCTAGTCATGGGTTATTAGTTCCCTAGTCATGGGTTGTTGGTTCTCTAGTTCCCTAGTCATGGGTTATTGGTTATTAGTTCTCTAGTTCCCTAGTCATGGGTTATTAGTTCCCTAGTGCCCTAGTCATGGGCTATCGATTATTGGTTCCCTAGTCTAGTCATGGTTTGTTTGTTATTGGTTCCCTTGTTCCCTAGTCATGGGCTATCGATTATTGGTTCCCTAGTCTAGTCATGGTTTGTTTGTTATGGGTTCCCTAGTCTAGTTATGGGTTATTAGTTATTGGTTCCCTAGTTCCCTTGTCTTGGGCTATTGGTTATTGGTTCTCTAGTCTAGTCATGGGTTATTGATTCCCTAGTTCCCTAGTCATGGGTTATTGATTCCCTAGTTCCCTAGTCATGGTTTATTTGTTATTGGTTCCCTAGTTCCCTAGTCATGGGCTATCGATTATTGGTTCCCTAGTCTAGTCATGGTTTGTTTGTTATTGGTTCCCTAGTCTAGTCATGATTTATTGGTTATTAGTTCCATAGTTCCCTAGTCATGGTTTATTTGTTATTGGTTCCCTAGTTCCCTTGTCTTGGGCTATTGGTTATTGGTTCTCTAGTCTAGTCATGGGTTATTGGTTCCCTTGTTCCCTAGTCATGGGTTATTTGTTATTGGTTCCCTACTGTAGTCAGGGTTTATTTGTTATTGGTTCCCTAGTTCGCTAGTCATGGATTATTGATTCCCTAGTTCCCTTGTCATGGGCTATTGGTTATTATTTCCCTAGTTCTCTAGTCATGGACTATTTATTCCCTGGTTCCCTAGTCATGGGCTATTGGTAATTGATTCCCTAGTTCCCTAGTCATGGGCTATTGTTTATTGGTTCCCTAAATTCCTAGTCATGGGATATTTGTTCCCTAGTCATTGGTTATAGGTTATTGGTTCCATATTCAAGGGTTATTAGTTCCCTAGTGCCCTAGTCATGGGTTATTGGTTCTCTAGTGCCCTAATCATGTGTTATTGGTTATTAGTTCTCTAGTTCCCCAGTCATGGGTTGTTAGTTCCCTAGTGCTCTAGTCATGAGTTATTCGTTATTGGTTCTCTAGTGCCCTAGTCATGGGTTATTGATTATTCGTTCTCTAGTTCCCTAGTCATGGGTTATTAGTTCCCTAGTTCCCTAGTCATGGGTTATTAGTTCCCTAGTTCCCTAGTCATGGGTTATTGGTTCCCTAGTTCCCTAGTCATGGGTTATTGGTTCCCTAGTTCCCTAGTCATGGGCTATTAGTTCCCTAGTGCACTAGTCATGGGTTATTGGTTCCCTAGTTCCCTTGTCTTGGGCTATTGTTTAATGGTTCCCTAGTCTAGTCATGGTTTGTTTGTTATTGGTTCCCTATTCTAGTCATGGGTTATTAGTTATTGGTTCCCTAGTTCCCTAGTCATGGGCTATTGGTTATTGGTTCTCTAGTCATGGGTTATTGGTTATTAGTTCCCTAATTCCCTAGTCATGGGCTATTGATTCCCTAGTTCCCTAGTCATGGGCTATTGGTTATTGGTTCCCTAGTTCCCTAGTCATGGTTTATTTGTTATTGGTTCCCTAGTTCCCTTGTCTTGGGCTATTGGTTATTGGTTCTCTAGTCTAGTCATGGGTTATTGATTCCCTAGTTCCCTAGTCATGGGTTATTGGTTATTAGTTCCCTAGTTCCCTAGTCATGGGTTATTTGTTATTTGTTCCCTACTGTAGTCAGGGTTTATTTGTTATTGGTTCCCTAGTTCCCTAGTCATGGGTTATTTGTTATTGGTTCCCTACTGTAGTCAGGGTTTATTTGTTATTGGTTCCCTAGTTCTCTAGTCATGGATTATTGATTCCCTAGTTCCCTTGTCATGGGCTATTGGTTATTAGTTCCCTAGTTCTCTAGTCATGGGATATTGATTCCCTAGTTTCCTTGTCATGGGCTATTGGTTATTAGTTCCCTAGTTCCCTAGTCATGGATTATTGTTTCCCTCGTTCCCTAGTCATGGGCTATTGTTTATTGGTTCCCTAAATTCCTAGTCATGGGATATTTGTTCCCTAGTCATTGGTTATAGGTTATTGGTTCCATATTCAAGGGTTATTAGTTCCCTAGTGCCCTAGTCATGGGTTATTGGTTCTCTAGTGCCCTAATCATGTGTTATTGGTTATTAGTTCTCTAGTTCCCCAGTCATGGGTTGTTAGTTCCCTAGTGCTCTAGTCATGGGTTATTGGTTATTGGTTCTCTAGTGCCCTAGTCATGGGTTATTGATTATTCGTTCCCTAGTTCCCTAGTCATGGGTTATTGGTTCTCCAGTTCTCTAGTCATGGGCTATTAGTTCCCTAGTGCCCTAGTCATGGGCTATTGGTTATTGGTTCCCTAGTTCCCTAGTCATGGTTTGTTTGTTATTGGTTCCCTAGTTCCCTAGTCATGGGCTATTGGTTAATGGTTCCCTAGTCTAGTCATGGTTTGTTTGTTATTGGTTCCCTAGTCTAGTCATGATTTATTGGTTATTGGTTCCCTATTCTAGTCATGGGTTATTAGTTATTGGTTCCCTAGTTCCCTAGTCATGGGCTATTGGTTATTGGTTCTCTAGTCTAGTCATGGGTTATTGATTCCCTAGTTCCCTAGTCATGGGTTATTGGTTATTAGTTCCCTAATTCCCTAGTCATGGGCTATTGATTCCCTAGTTCCCTAGTCATGGGCTATTGGTTATTGGTTCCCTAGTTCCCTAGTCATGGGTCATTTGTTATTGGTTTCCTAGTATAGTCATGGTTTATTTGTTATTGGTTCCCTAGTTCCCTAGTCATGGATTATTGATTCCCTAAGTCCCTTGTCATTGGCTATTGGTTATTGGTTCCCTTGTCATGGGCTATTGGTTATTGATTTCCTAGTTCCCTAGTCATGGATTATTGATTCCCTAGTTCCGTGTTGTTCCGTGTTCATGTGTTATTGGTTCTGTTGTTCCGTGTTCATGTGTTATTGGTTCTGTTGTCCCGTGTTCATGTGTTATTGGTTCTGTTGTTTCGTGTTCATGTGTTATTGATTATACAAAGAAGAATCTCCAGCACACCAGTAATCTTTAGGTTTCTGTTGTTTTTCCCAGGCTTGATCTTGATGGATCTCATCTAAGTTGTTGTATCAGTCAAGGTATTTGGGGGTTTTACATAACTACACTACATGACCATAAGTATGTGGACACCTTCTCGCCGAATATCTCATTCCAAAATCATGGGCATTAATATGGATTTGGTCCATTCAGCCACAAGATCATTAGTTAGGTCGGGCACTGATGTTGGGCAATTAGGCTTGGCTCGCGGTTGGCGTTCCAATTCATCCTAAAGCTGTTTGATGGGGTTTAGGTCAGGGCTCTGTGCAGGCCAGTCAAGTTCTTCCACACCGATCTCAACAAACCATTTATGCATGTAACTCGCTTTGTGCATGGGGGATTGTCATTCTGAAACAGGAAAGGACCTTCCTCAAACTCTTGCCCCTAAGTTGGAAGCACAGAATAATCTAGAATGTCAGTGTATACTGTAGTGTTAATATTTCCCTTCACTGGAACTACGGGGTCTATCCAGAACAATGAAAAACATCCCCTGATCATTATTCTCCCTCCACCAAACTTTACAGTTGGCACTATACATTGGAGCAGGTAGCGTTCTCCTGACACCCGCCAAACTCAGATTTGTCCGTCTGACTGCCAGACAGTGAAGCGTGATTCATCAATCCAGAGAAGGCTTTTCCACTGCTCCAGAGTCGAATGGCGGCGAGCTTTAAACCACTCCAGGCGACACTTGACATTGTGCATCGTAATTTTAGGCTTGTGAGCCGCTGCTCGACCATGGAAACCCATTTCATGAAGCTCCCGACGAATAGTGATTGTACTGTCATTGCTTCCAGAGGCAGTTTGGAACTCGGTAGTGAGTGTTGTAACCGAGGAATAATGATTATTACACGCTTCAGCACTCGGCGGTGCCGTTCTCTGAGCTCGTGTGGTCTACCACTTTGCAGCTGAGCCGTTGTTGCTCCTAGACGTTTCCACTTCACAATAACAGCACTTACAGTTGACCGGGGGGCAGCTCTAGCAGGGCAGACGAAATGACTTGTTGGAAAGGTGGCATCCTATGACGGTGCCACATTGAATGTCACTGAGCTCTTAACTACTGCCAATGTTTGTCTATGCAGATTGCATGGCTGTGTTCTCGATTATATAAACCCGTCAGCAACGTTTGTGGCCGAAATAGCCGAATCCACTAATTTGAAGGGGTGTCCATATACTTTTGTATACATAGTGTAGCTACCGGCCGTTACATTGGCACTGTTGTTATTGTACTTGTCATACGTTAAGTTGTTGTTGGAACTCTGCGATATGGTCTTGGTAAAGGTTTGGGTGGCCTTGTTGCTGGTTGCCTATAACAACTAATTATCATGATCACTTGTGACAGTGTTATCGATCTATATATGCGTTTGTCTGTTTGTCTGTATTGGACTGGTATGTTGATTGATCTGTTTGCCTCCTGTGCCCACTGTAGTTTTTGCATTCTGATACTGTCTATGTATCTCTCTCTGTGTCTCTCGCTCTCTGTGTCTCTCTCTCTCTCTCTCTCTCTCTCCCTCTCTGTGTTTCTCTCTCGCTCTCTGTGTCTCTCTCTCTTTCTCTCTCCCTCTCTGTGTCTCTCTCTCCCTCTCTGTATCTCTCTCTCGCTCTCTGTCTCTCTCTCGCTCTCTGTATCTCTCTCTCGCTCTCTGTGTCTCTCTCTCGCTCTCTGTGTCTCTCTCTCCCTCTCTGTGTCTCTATCTCGCTCTCTCTCTGTCCACTGAAAACAGAACAGCGTGTGTAATTGACCATTTGCTGCGTAGAAGAGATGCTCTGCCTCAGTCTCAGTAGAGAGACTTCAGTTTCACTGGTCCATAATGTCTGGATGATTCCATGCTTTCTGTCTGGATGTGTTACGTAGCTAGGAGTGGTGGGTGTGGAGTCAGGCGCAGTGAGCAGAGGTTTCGGGAAAAAACTTATTTATTTCAGTTGTAATGGTCACGCCAAAAACAACAAGCGAAAAATAAAGACCGACCCAAAACAGGACACCAATCAGTCCGTAAAAATACAAAACATAACCATCCACAATCAAAACAGAGAACAAGCCCGCACTAAAGCAGGCGGGCATAAAAGGCTTAAATAGCCCTGAAACAACCCCCAAACAAGAAACAGGTGAAACCAACACAGACATAACCAACAGAAAAAGATAAGGGAATCGGTGGCAGCTAGAGGACCGGTGACGACGACCGCCGAGCGCCGCCCGAACAGGAAGAGGAGCCACATTCGGGGGAAGTCGTGACAGGATGACTGTCTGGATGATTCCATGCTGTCTGCCTGGATGACTGTCTGGGGGATTCCATGCTGTCTGGATGACTGAATGGATGATTCCATGCTGTCTGGATGACTGAATGGATGATTCCATGCTGTCTGTCTGGATGACTGTCTGGATGATTCCATGCTGTCTGTCTGGATGACTGTCTGGATGATTCCATGCTGACTGTCTGGATGATTCCATGCTGTCTGTCTGGATGACTGTCTGGATGATTCCATGCTGTCTGTCTGGATGACTGTCTGGATGATTCCATGCTGTCTGTCTGGATGACTGAATGGATGATTCCATGCTGTCTGTCTGGATGATTCCATGCTGTCTGGATGACTGTCTGGATGATTCCATGCTGTCTGGATGACTGTCTGGATGATTCCATGCTGTCTGGATGACCTTCTGGATGATTCCATGCTGTCTGTTTGGATGACTGTCTGGATGATTCCATGCTGTCTGTCTGGATGACCTGGAGGATTCCATGCTGTCTGTCTGGATGACTGTCTGGATGATTCCATGCTGTCTGTCTGGATGACCTGGAGGATTCCATGCTGTCTGTCTGGATGACTGTCTGGATGATTCCATGCTGTCTGTCTGGATGACCTGGATGATTCCATGCTGTCTGTCTGGATGACTGTATGGATGATTCCATGCTGTCTGTCTGGATGACTGTATGGATGATTCCATGCTGTCTGTCTGGATGACTGTCTGGATGATTCCATGCTGTCTGTCTGGATGACCTTCTGGATGATTCCATGCTGTCTGTCTGGAGGACTGTCTGGATGATTCCATGCTGTCTGGATGACCTTCTGGATGATTCCATGCTGTCTGTCTGGATGACTGTCTGGATGATTCCATGCTGTCTGTCTGGATGACTGTCTGGAAGATTCCATATTGTCTGGATGACTGTCTGGATGATTCCATGCTGTCTGTCTGGATGACTGTCTGGATGATTCCATGCTGTCTGTCTGGATGACTGTCTGGATGATTCCATGCTGTCTGTCTGGATGATTCCATGCTGTCTGTCTGGAGGACTGTCTGGATGATTCCATGCTGTCTGTCTGGAGGACTGTCTGGATGATTCCATGCTGTCTGTCTGGATGACTGTCTGGATGATTCCATATTGTCTGGATGACTGTCTGGATGATTCCATGCTGTCTGGATGACTGTCTGGAGGATTCCATGCTGTCTGTCTGGATGACTGTCTGGAGGATTCCATGCTGTCTGTCTGGATGACTGTCTGGATGATTCCATGCTGTCTGTCTGGATGATTCCATGCTGTCTGGATGATTCCATGCTGACTGTCTGGATGATTCCATGCTGTCTGTCTGTAGGACTGTCTGGATGATTCCATGCTGTCTGGATGACTGTCTGGATGATTCCATGCTGTCTGGATGATTCCATGCTGACTGTCTGGATGATTCCATGCTGTCTGTAGGACTGACTGGATGATTCCATGCTGTCTGGATGACCTTCTGGATGATTCCATGCTGTCTGTCTGTAGGACTGTCTGGATGATTCCATGCTGTCTGGATGACTGTCTGGATGATTCCATGCTGTCTGGATGATTCCATGCTGACTGTCTGGATGATTCCATGCTGTCTGTCTGTAGGACTGTCTGGATGATTCCATGCTGTCTGTCTGGATGACTGTCTGGATGATTCCATGCTGTCTGTCTGTAGGACTGTCTGGATGATTCCATGCTGTCTGTCTGTAGGACTGTCTGGAGGATTCCATGCTGTCTGTCTGGATGATTCCATGCTGTCTGGATGATTCCATGCTGACTGTCTGGATGATTCCATGCTGTCTGTCTGGATGACTGTCTGGATGATTCCATGCTGTCTGTAGGACTGACTGGATGATTCCATGCTGTCTGGATGACCTTCTGGATGATTCCATGCTGTCTGTCTGGATGACTGTCTGGATGATTCCATGCTGTCTGTCTGTAGGACTGTCTGGATGATTCCATATTGTCTGGATGACTGTCTGGATGATTCCATGCTGTCTGTCTGGATGACCTTCTGGATGATTCCATGCTGTCTGTCTGTAGGACTGTCTGGACGAGTCCTCCAGTTAGAGAGAGAGCTGCCTTGCCAGCATCAGTCCTGTGTTTATTTACTTTGTCAGAAGCTCCTCATCAGTTTGTGTGTTTATAATGCAACAGATACACACCGGCTCGCCTCCGCGCAGTTCCTCAGGAAATACAATTATCTGCAACGTTCAGCCGCGCTGCAGACAGATATATCTAACTACACAGCCCCGCTGCAGACAGATATATCTAACTACACAGCCCCACTGCAGACAGATATATCTAACTGCACAGCCCCGCTGCAGACAGATATATCTAACTACACAGCCCCGCTGCAGACAGATATATCTAACTACACAGCCCCACTGCAGACAGATATATCTAACTGCACAGCCCCGCTGCAGACAGATATATCTAACTACACAGCCCCGCTGCAGACAGATATATCTAACTACACAGCCCCACTGCAGACAGATATATCTAACTACACAGCCCCGCTGCAGACAGATATATCTAACTACACAGCCCCACTGCAGACAGATATATCTAACTACACAGGGGAGTGCAGACAGATATATCTAACTACACAGCCCCGCTGCAGACAGATATATCTAACTACACAGGGGAGTGCAGACAGATATATCTAACTACACAGCCCCGCTGCAGACAGATATATCTAACTACACAGCCCCACTGCAGACAGATATATCTAACTACACAGCCCCGCTGCAGACAGATATATCTAACTACACATGCCCGCTGCAGACAGATATATCTAACTACACAGCCCCACTGCAGACAGATATATCTAACTACACAGCCCTGCGACAGACAGATATATCTAACTACACAGCCCTGCGACAGACAGATATATCTAACTACACAGCCAAGCTGCAGACAGATATATCTAACTACACAGCCCCGCTGCAGACAGATATATCTAACTACACATGCCCGCTGCAGACAGATATATCTAACTACACAGCCCCACTGCAGACAGATATATCTAACTACTCAGCCCTGCGACAGACAGATATATCTAACTACACAGTCCCGCTGCAGACAGATATATCTAACTACACAGCCCCGCTGCAGACAGATATATCTAACTACACAGCCCCGCTGCAGACAGATATATCTAACTACACAGCCCCGCTGCAGACAGATATATCTAACTACACAGGGGAGTGCAGACAGATATATCTAACTACACAAGGGAGTGCAGACAGATATATCTAACTACACAGCCCCGCTGCAGACAGATATATCTAACTACACAGCCCCGCTGCAGACAGATATATCTAACTACACAAGGGAGTGCAGATGCATCACTATGCAGAGAGGGAGTGTGTGTGTGTGTGTGTCTGTCAATTTTTGTGAGGGATGTTAACGATTGGCCAGTAACAGAGACATATTAACAGTTGAACATAACAACATCTTCAGTTCCTGTAGGAGGTCATCCATGCCACAGCCTCTGTCCTTCTTATATGTTGGTGGCAGTGAGAATGAAAGGGGAGAGGGAAGGAGAGGAAGAGAGAGAGATAAGTATGGGATAAAGGACGGAAGAGAGAGAGGGAGGGAGGTATGGATGGATGGAGGGGGTAGGGACAGAGAATGTGGGATCAAGAATGAGTGGGAGGGATGGAAAAGAAGTGTGCAATAGACAAACACAGACTGAAACGGAGCAAGAGAGAAAGAGAGAAAGAGAGAGACAAAGAAACAGAGAGATTGAGACAGATAGATAGCAAGAGACAGAGAGAGAGAAAGAGAGAAACAGAGCGAGAGACAGAGAGAGAGAGACAGAGAAAAAGAGACTGAGAGATCGAGAGATCAAGACAGTTAGAGAAAGAGAGAGAGACAGAGAGATTGAGATAGTTAGAGAAAGAGAGACAGACAGAGAGAGAGACAGAACAAAGGCAAAGTGGATTCCTTGTCAGTTGCACAACTGAAATGTGTCTTCTGCACTTAATCCAATCCCTCTGAATCAGAGAGGTGCGAGAGGCTGCCTAATCGACATCCACGTCATTGGTGCCCGGGGAGCAGTTGCTGTTGGGGGTAAACTGCCGTGATCAAAGGCAGAATCCTCCACCTTGCCGGCTCGAGGATTCAAACTTTAACCGCTACAAAGAGAGACAGAGATCAAAAGAGAGAGAGATGGAGAGAGAGATAAATCGAGAGAGAGATCGAGAGAGAGAGAAATCGAGAGAGAGATCGAGAGAGAGAGAGAGAGATCGGTGATACAGACATTGTCATCCTGCAAGAAACCTGGTATAGAGGAGACGGACCCACTGGTTGCCCTCTAGGTTACAGAGAGCTGGTAGTCCCATCCACCAAACTACCAGGTGGGTGGTATAGAGGAGACAGACCCACTGGTTGCCCTCTAGGTTACAGAGAGCTGGTAGTCCCATCCACCAAACTACCAGGTGTGAAACAGGGAAGGGACTCAGGGGGAATGCTATTTTGGTATAGAGCAGAACTAACTCACTCCATTAAATTAATCAAAACAGGAACATTTTACATTTGGCTAGAAATTAAAAAGGAAATTATTTTAATGCTACCTATATCCCCCCACTAGAATCCCCATACTTTAATGAAGACAGTTTCTCCATCCTGGAGGGACTGTAAATTACAACAATGTAATTTATAGTTCACTTTCATAATAAAAGTCCCTCATTGCAGGTAATGCAAATGGAGCACCCGTCACGTTAACATTAGCGTTCGCTACATGTGTCAACACACACTATGAGGAACATCAGTTCCTTTTCAATCGAGCTAAACACTAAGTAACTCATTAGTGTTAGCACACATAGGCCCAGATATTTCCACGGAGGTTTAAATGAGAAGCATCCGGTTGGAGTTTCCGCCAAATATGGTGGGGAGAGGAAGGTCAGTGCCCGGCAGTGGGATGGTATGGATGGAACTTGGCTAACTTTCTGATGATTTTCTCATCGATTAAACATTTGACGTCAATACAGTTTTCTGTTCCCAAATTGTTTTACAAAACAGCGTGGACTCCCTTTGTCAAAGTTTCAAAACATTTCTCAATGTTTAGAAGGAGTGCAAGGACTTATTGATTCATTGCAAATGCGCACTTCAGAAAAGGTGTTCCCTAACATGAATATGCAAATACATGCTAGAACGTGCCAATGGCATCCTGCTAGCTCATGCTTGCCTCTGCCCACTTGACTCGCTAGCTTTGGAAATAACAAGGCGTGGTCTATATTGGGTTAGTTTAAAAAATCTTTGGTGTTAGCATGCACTTTTATAGCTAGCTGGATAACACAAGAACTAACTAGGTAGCTATCTATAGGCCTAACCTGTAGAAAGCAACATGATGATGGCAACCAGTATAGGGTAACTTAGTGTCTAAATTGTCATACATTCTTTTCTACCACAAGGTCTCAGACTCCAACATGGAAGAAAGAAACCTTGTGAAGACAGAGAAACTATAGAACTATAGAACTATAGAACTATAGACAGAGAAACTATAGAACTATAGAACTGTAGACAGAGAAACTATAGAACTATAGAACTGTAGACAGAGAAACTATAGAACTATAGAACTACAGAACTGTACACAGAGAATCTATAGAACTATAGACAGAGAAACTATAGAACTACAGAACTGTAGACAGAGAAACTATAGAACTACAGAACTATAGACAGAGAAACTTTAGAACTATAGAACTGTAGACAGAGAAACTATAGAACTACAGAACTATAGACAGAGAAACTTTAGAACTATAGAACTGTAGACAGAGAAACTATAGAACTACAGAACTATAGACAGAGAAACTATAGAACTATAGAACTGTAGACAGAGAAACTATAGAACTACAGAACTATACACAGAGAAACTATAGAACTATAGAACTGTAGACAGAGAAACTATAGAACTATAGACAGAGAAACTATAGAAAAACAGAACTATAGACAGAGAAACTATAGAACTATAGAACTGTAGACAGAGAAACTATAGAACTATAGAACTGTAGACAGAGAAACTATAGAACTATAGAACTACAGAACTGTACACAGAGAATCTATAGAACTATAGACAGAGAAACTATAGAACTATAGAACTATAGACATAGAAACAATAGAACTACAGAACTATAGACAAATGATAGAACTATAGAACTATAGACAGAGAAACTATAGAATTATAGAACTATAGACAGAGAAACTATAGAACTATAGACAGAGAAACTATTGAACTATAGAACTGTAGACAGAGAAACTATTGGAACTGTAGACAGAGAAACTATTGGAACTATAGAACTGTAGACAGAGTCACGTTCTGACCATAGTTCTTGTGTGTTTTACTTGTTTTAGTGTTGGTCAGGACGTGAGCTGGGTGGACATTCTATGTTGTGTGTCAAGTTTGTCTGTTTCTATGTTTGGCGGCCTAATGTGGTTCTCAATCAGAGGCAGGTGTTTTGTGTTTTCTCTGATTGGGAATTATATTTAGGTGGCTTGTTTTGTGTTGGGGTTTGTGGGTGGTTGTTTCCTGTCTTTGTGTTCATTTCACCAGAGAGGACTGTTTCGGTTTGCCACGTTTGTTATTTTTGTATTTTGTAAGTGTTCACGTTATCGTCTATTAAACATGTTGAGCACTGGCTACGCTGCATACTGGTCCGATCCCTGCTACACCTCCTCTTCTCGTGAAGAGGAGGAAGGCTGCCGTTACAGAAACTATAGAACAATAGAACTACAGAACTGTAGAGAGAGAAACTATAGAACTTTAGAACTGTAGACAGAGAAACTATAGAACTATAGAACTGTAGACAGGGAAACTATAGAACTATAGACAGAGAAACTATAGAACTATAGACAGAGAAACTATAGAACTATAGAACTGTAGACAGAGAAACTGTAGACAGAGGAACTATAGAACGATAGAACTACAGAACTGTAGACAGAGAAACTATAGAACTATAGAACTATAGATAGAGAAACTATAGAACTATAGAACTAAAGACAGAGAAACTATAGAACTATAGACAGAGAAACTATAGAACTATAGAACTGTAGACAGAGAAACTATAGAACTATATAACTATAGACAGAGAAACTATAGAACTATAGACAGAGAAACTATAGAACTATAGAACTATAGACAGAGAAACTATAGAACTATAGATAGAGAAACTATAGAACTATAGACAGAGAAACTATAGAACTATAGAACTATAGACAGAGAAACTATAGAACTATAGAACTATAGACAGACGATAGAACTATAGACAAACGATAGACATAGACAGAGTTTTTTATTTCTATTGGTACTTGAAGTAGACAATCCCATTGTTCTAAGTTAGCTATCTAGGCTCCTCACCATGCTATACTATCTAGGCTACTCACCATTCTATACTATCTATGCTACTCACTAGTCTATACTATCTAGGCTACTCACCATTTTGTAGGCTACAGATTTGAGTCACCAGTAGAATTGTCACGTTCCTGACCTATTTCTGTTAGTTTGTTGTATGTGTTAGTTGGTCAGGACGTGAGTTTGGGTGGGCATTCTATGTTGTCTGTTTCTATATTGGTTTAAGGGTTGCCTGGTATGGCTCTTACTTAGAGGCAGGTGTTTGGCGTTCCTCTAATTGAGAGTCATATTTAGGTAGGTTGTTTCACAGTGTTCCTTGTGGGTGGTTGTCTCCTGTGTCAGTGTTTGTCGCACCATACGGGACTGTTCGGTTTGTTTTGTACATCGTCATTTTGTGTAGTCTATTTTCCCTGTTCGTGCGTTCTTCTTGTTTAATGTAAGTTCGTCGTCCAGGTCTGTCTACTCCGTTTGTTGTTTTCTTAGTTTATAGTGAAGTTCGTGTTTTCGTCATTTCTTTAAATAAATTATGTATTCACAACCCGCTGCGCCTTGGTTCAATCACTACTCCTCCATTTCGGTTGAAGAGGAGGAGGACTACCGTTACAGAACCACCCACCAACTAAACCCACCTAAATGAAAGGGCAGCGCAAGAAGGAGGAATGGACTTGGGAGGATGTTTTAGACGGTAAAGGTTGCTACACATGGGAGGAGATCCTGGCTGGAAGGGATCGCCTCCCATGGGAACAGCTGGAGGCACTGAGGAGAGCAGAGGCAACCGGAGAAGGGAACCGGCGTTATGAGGGGACACGTCTAGCACGGAAGCCCGAAAAGCCTGTGAGAACTAAGAGGTAGTGGGCCAAGGGCAGGTAGGAGACCTGCGCCCACTTCCCAGGCTAACCGTGGAGAGCGGGAGTACGGGCAGGCACCGTGTTACGCAGTAGAGCGCACGGTGTCTCCTGTACGTGTGCATAGCCCAGTGCAGGTTATTCCACCTCCCCGCACTGGTAGGGCTAGATTGAGCATTGAGCCAAGTGCCATGAAGCCGGCTCTACATATCTGGCCACCAGTACGTCTCCTTGGGCCGGCTTACATGGCACCAGCCTTACGCATGGTGTCCCCGGTTTGCCTACATAGCCCGGTGCAGGTTATTGCACCTCCCCGCACTGGTCGGGCGACGGGGAGCATTCAGCCAGGTAAGGTTGGGCAGGCTCAGTGTTCAAGGGAGCCAATACGCCTGCACGGTCCGGTATTTCCGGCGCTACCTCCCCGCCCCAGCCCAGTACCACCAGTGCCTACACCACGCACCAGGCTTCCAGTGCATTTCCAGAGCCCTGTTCCTCCTCCACGCACTCTCCCTATGGTGCGTGTCTCCAGCCCAGTGCCTCCAGTTCCGGCACCACGCACTAAGCCATCTGTGCGTCTCCAGAGCCCTGTACACACTGTTCCTTCTCCCCGTACTCGCTCTGATGTGCGTGCACTCAGCCCGGTGCCACCAGTGCCGGTACCACGCACCAGGCATATAGTACGCTTTGAGAGTCCAGTGTGCCCTGTCCCTGCTCCCCGCACTAGGCTTGAAGTGCGTGTCTCCAGTCCGGTGCCTCCAGTTCTGGCACCACGCACCAGGCCTACAGTGCGTCTCAGCCGGCCAGAGTCTGCCGTCTGCCCAACGGCGCCTGAACTGTCCGTCTGCCAAGCGCCGCATGAACTGCCCGTCTGTATTGAGCCTGCAGAGCCGCCCGTCTGACATGAGCCTACAGAGCCTGCCTACAGAGCCTTCCGCCAGACAGGAGCAGCCAAAGCCTTCCGCCAGACAGGATCAGTCTGAGCCATCCGTCTCCGCAGCGCCATCTGAGCCATCCGTCTCCGCAGCGCCATCTGAGCCATCCGTCTCCCCAGCGCCATCTGAGCCATCCGTCTGTCCCGAGCCATTAGAGCCGCCCGTCTGTCCCGAGCCGTCAGAGCCGTTAGTCAGTCAGGAGCCGCTAGAGCCATTCGTCAGTCAGGATCTGCCAGAGCCGCCAACCAGACAGGATCTGCCAGAGCCGCGAACCAGACAGGATCTGCCAGGGCCGCCAACCAGACAGGATCTGCCAGGGCCGCCAACCAGAGAGAATCTGCCAGAGCCGCCCACCAGACAGGATCTGCCAGAGCCGCCAACCAGACAGGATCTGCCAGAGCCGCCAACCAGACAGGATCTGCCAGAGCCGTCAGTGAGCCATGAGCGTCCAGAGCCGTCAGCCAGCCATGAGCGTCCAGAGCCGTCAGCCAGTCATGAGCGTCCAGAGCCGTCAGCCAGCCATGAGCGTCCAGAGCCGTCAGCCAGCCATGAGCGTCCAGAGCCGTCAGCCAGTCATGAGCTGTCCCTCAGCCCAGAGCGGCTATTTATCCAGAACTGCCCCTCAGTCCAGAGCTGTCTCTCTGTCCGGAGCTGCCTTTCAGTCCGGAGTTGCCCCTCTATCCTGAGCTACCTCTCTATCCTGAGCTACCTCTCTGTCCTGAGCTATCCCTCTGTTTTGAGCTATCCCTCTGTCCTGAGCTATCCCTCTATCCCGGTGCTGCCCCTTGTCTCGATGTTACCCAAAAGATTAAGTGGGTGTAATATGAGGGTGGTCATTTGTAGGGGGAGATGTAAGCTGGGATTGACTATGGTGGGGTGGGGACCTCGCCCTGAGCCTGAGCCACCACCGTGGTCAGATGCCCACCCAGACCCTCCCCTAGACTTTGTGCTGGTGCGCCCGGAGTTCGCACCTTAAGGGGGGGGTTATGTCACGTTCCTGACCTATTTCTGTTAGTTTGTTGTATGTGTTAGTTGGTCAGGACGTGAGTTTGGGTGGGCATTCTATGTTGTCTGTTTCTATGTTGGTTTAGGGTTGCCTGGTATGGCTCTCAATTAGAGGCAGGTGTTTGGCGTTCCTCTAATTGAGAGTCATATTTAGGTAGGTTGTTTCACAGTGTTCCTTGTGGGTGGTTGTCTCCTGTGTCAGTGTTTGTCGCACCATACGGGACTGTTCGGTTTGTTTTGTACATCGTCATTTTGTGTAGTCTATTTTCCCTGTTCGTGCGTTCTTCGTGTTTAATGTAAGTTCGTCGTCCAGGTCTGTCTACTCCGTTTGTTGTTTTGTTAGTTTATAGTGAAGTTCGTGTTTTCGTTTTTTCTTTAAATAAATTATGTATTCACAACCCGCTGCGCCTTGGTTCAATCACTACTCCTCCTTTTCGGTTGAAGAGGAGGAGGACTACCGTTACAGAACCACCCACCAACTAAACCCACCTAAATGAAAGGGCAGCGCAAGAAGGAGGAATGGACTTGGGAGGATGTTTTAGACGGTAAAGGTTGCTACACATGGGAGGAGATCCTGGCTGGAAGGGATCGCCTCCCATGGGAACAGCTGGAGGCACTGAGGAGAGCAGAGGCAACCGGAGAAGGGAACCGGCGTTATGAGGGGACACGTCTAGCACGGAAGCCCGAAAAGCCTGTGAGAACTAAGAGGTAGTGGGCCAAGGGCAGGTAGGAGACCTGCGCCCACTTCCCAGGCTAACCGTGGAGAGCGGGAGTACGGGCAGGCACCGTGTTACGCAGTAGAGCGCACGGTGTCTCCTGTACGTGTGCATAGCCCAGTGCAGGTTATTCCACCTCCCCGCACTGGTAGGGCTAGATTGAGCATTGAGCCAAGTGCCATGAAGCCGGCTCTACATATCTGGCCACCAGTACGTCTCCTTGGGCCGGCTTACATGGCACCAGCCTTACGCATGGTGTCCCCGGTTTGCCTACATAGCCCGGTGCAGGTTATTGCACCTCCCCGCACTGGTCGGGCGACGGGGAGCATTCAGCCAGGTAAGGTTGGGCAGGCTCAGTGTTCAAGGGAGCCAATACGCCTGCACGGTCCGGTATTTCCGGCGCTACCTCCCCGCCCCAGCCCAGTGCCACCAGTGCCTACACCACGCACCAGGCTTCCAGTGCATTTCCAGAGCCCTGTTCCTCCTCCACGCACTCTCCCTATGGTGCGTGTCTCCAGCCCAGTGCCTCCAGTTCCGGCACCACGCACTAAGCCATCTGTGCGTCTCCAGAGCCCTGTACACACTGTTCCTTCTCCCCGTACTCGCTCTGATGTGCGTGCACTCAGCCCGGTGCCACCAGTGCCGGTACCACGCACCAGGCATATAGTACGCTTTGAGAGTCCAGTGTGCCCTGTCCCTGCTCCCCGCACTAGGCTTGAAGTGCGTGTCTCCAGTCCGGTGCCTCCAGTTCTGGCACCACGCACCAGGCCTACAGTGCGTCTCAGCCGGCCAGAGTCTGCCGTCTGCCCAACGGCGCCTGAACTGTCCGTCTGCCAAGCGCCGCATGAACTGCCCGTCTGTATTGAGCCTGCAGAGCCGCCCGTCTGACATGAGCCTACAGAGCCTGCCTACAGAGCCTTCCGCCAGACAGGAGCAGCCAAAGCCTTCCGCCAGACAGGATCAGTCTGAGCCATCCGTCTCCGCAGCGCCATCTGAGCCATCCGTCTCCGCAGCGCCATCTGAGCCATCCGTCTCCCCAGCGCCATCTGAGCCATCCGTCTGTCCCGAGCCATTAGAGCCGCCCGTCTGTCCCGAGCCGTCAGAGCCGTTAGTCAGTCAGGAGCCGCTAGAGCCATTCGTCAGTCAGGATCTGCCAGAGCCGCCAACCAGACAGGATCTGCCAGAGCCGCGAACCAGACAGGATCTGCCAGGGCCGCCAACCAGACAGGATCTGCCAGGGCCGCCAACCAGAGAGAATCTGCCAGAGCCGCCCACCAGACAGGATCTGCCAGAGCCGCCAACCAGACAGGATCTGCCAGAGCCGCCAACCAGACAGGATCTGCCAGAGCCGTCAGTGAGCCATGAGCGTCCAGAGCCGTCAGCCAGCCATGAGCGTCCAGAGCCGTCAGCCAGTCATGAGCGTCCAGAGCCGTCAGCCAGCCATGAGCGTCCAGAGCCGTCAGCCAGCCATGAGCGTCCAGAGCCGTCAGCCAGTCATGAGCTGTCCCTCAGCCCAGAGCGGCTATTTATCCAGAACTGCCCCTCAGTCCAGAGCTGTCTCTCTGTCCGGAGCTGCCTTTCAGTCCGGAGTTGCCCCTCTATCCTGAGCTACCTCTCTATCCTGAGCTACCTCTCTGTCCTGAGCTATCCCTCTGTTTTGAGCTATCCCTCTGTCCTGAGCTATCCCTCTATCCCGGTGCTGCCCCTTGTCTCGATGTTACCCAAAAGATTAAGTGGGTGTAATATGAGGGTGGTCATTTGTAGGGGGAGATGTAAGCTGGGATTGACTATGGTGGGGTGGGGACCTCGCCCTGAGCCTGAGCCACCACCGTGGTCAGATGCCCACCCAGACCCTCCCCTAGACTTTGTGCTGGTGCGCCCGGAGTTCGCACCTTAAGGGGGGGGTTATGTCACGTTCCTGACCTATTTCTGTTAGTTTGTTGTATGTGTTAGTTGGTCAGGACGTGAGTTTGGGTGGGCATTCTATGTTGTCTGTTTCTATGTTGGTTTAGGGTTGCCTGGTATGGCTCTCAATTAGAGGCAGGTGTTTGGCGTTCCTCTAATTGAGAGTCATATTTAGGTAGGTTGTTTCACAGTGTTCCTTGTGGGTGGTTGTCTCCTGTGTCAGTGTTTGTCGCACCATACGGGACTGTTCGGTTTGTTTTGTACATCGTCATTTTGTGTAGTCTATTTTCCCTGTTCGTGCGTTCTTCGTGTTTAATGTAAGTTCGTCGTCCAGGTCTGTCTACTCCGTTTGTTGTTTTGTTAGTTTATAGTGAAGTTCGTGTTTTCGTTTTTTCTTTAAATAAATTATGTATTCACAACCCGCTGCGCCTTGGTTCAATCACTACTCCTCCTTTTCGGTTGAAGAGGAGGAGGACTACCGTTACAAGAATACCTATTTTTATTTTATATTAAATCTGTCACGAACCGGCTCAAAGTTCATAACAAAAGGGAGACAACATGGAGATGAAGAATAACAAAATATATTTATTAACTGAAGTAAAGTAAATACAATTAACACTGGTATGTGTAGTCAGCAGTGTAAGTGAGTAGTTGTGTGTTTACATGTGATAATGAGGGGTGTTGAAATGTGCCAACACAAACAAACAAAAACAGCCACAAAACAGCCACAACCAAAATCTATCAGTGTGTCTGCATGGAGAGAGTCTCCTTAATGAATGGGGGAAGAGTTGTATTTATCCTGGGACACACCCGGGCCCAGGTGTGTCCCGTGTCGCTGACAACCCTCCCGGCTCCGCCCACCGACATCCTATTAAGGAAAACAAGAACAAAGAGAAAGAATTCGGCAGACAGAGTGGGAGGGTCGTCACAAATCTAATCTAATTATCAATATAACAATACAAAATCCTAATGATTTTGTAATAAATGTCTTTTTACATGTTGCAAATACAGTTGACTAAAGTCAAAGCTCATCTATTGTTTTGTGGGTATTGTCACTTGTTAATGAGCAGTAGGTTGAAGTAATTAAATAGAAGTTGCTATATACTGTGTAACAGCTAGTAATTACATTTTATTTCTGCAGATATTACATGTCCTCTGGGGTGTACTAGTGTGTTTATGTATCACTTGCTAGCCACATTTCACTGTCAGATAGGACACGACTCAAAACTGCTGAGAAAAAACAAATTCTTCTTCTTCTTCTCTGGTATTATGGCGGTCATCAAACACACGTTAAAGATGCATGCCGCCACCTACTGTACGGGTAATTACATTGTACTTAGGGAAACATGACATGTCCTATGTGGTGTACTAGTTTGTTTATTTATCACTTGCATGGTGCTTTCAGAAGCTGTGCTATGCTTTGAAATAGTGCATTTCCCGTATAAGATCTGTTTTCGTAAAGCTCAACCAAGTTAACTCAGACGGTACGCTTTATTTTTGGGGGGGGGGGGGGGGGCAGGTCCTAGCAACGACGTTGAACGGAGATATATTTTGAACAGTGCACATTCATGGTTAAGTAATTAGAGTGTATTGAGCGTAATCTCTCAGACACCCAGCGTATCCACAAGGGATCTCAACCTTTGTCACAGTTGGTAATGAATCGGATGCAGCTGAGAAGAAACAAAACAATAAGCTGGTGAATTTAGTGGAAACCATTTTGTATTTAAGCACGATAACAAACGGTCATTGTTAAACTTCTGTAATTACAGACCGTATTTACTACCAATTATATGGTATTAGTACACTGTTAGTGGTTACAGTTTAACTCCAATAGTTGTTACGTCTAATGACTTACGCAATAAGAATCCTCTAAAAGGAAGCATTAACGTTGATTGTTTAATCTTTGCTTGACTCCTTGTGTCTCTTGTTTCTTTTTCCAGAGAAGAGACGTTGTGATGGGGAAAGGAAACAGTAAGCTGGCGCCAGAGGTTCTGGATGACCTCACCAAGAGTACTGAGTTCAACGAGGCTGAGCTCAAGCAGTGGTACAAAGGCTTCCTCAAAGACTGTCCCTCTGGTATACTGAATCTAGAGGAGTTCCAACAACTATATGTCAAGGTGAGAGAGGAGGGAGGGAGGGGAGGGGAGGAGGGAGGGGAGGAGGGAGGGGAGGAGAGGAGAGGAGAGGGGGGAGGAGAGGGGAGGCGAGGGAGGGAAGGAAGGAGAGGGGGGAGGGAGGGAGGGAGGGAGGGATGAGGAAGGAAACAGATGCTGATTATTCGTAGGGAGAGAGGGGAAAAGTGGGTTGAAGGAGGAAATAGCAGTACATTGGGGGGGTGGGGGGTGGGGGGAACAAGAGAAAGAATAGAGGACAGTGGTACATGGCCTTCCTAAAGCGTTCCCGCTGTCATACTCAAAGCAACCTATCTAAAGGACGAAAGTAATTTGGAGTAGAGGGATTTTTGTGGGTATTGTCACTTGTTAATGAGCAGTAGGTTGAAGTAATTAAATAGAAGTTGCTATATACTGTGTAACAGCTCGTAATTACATTTTATTTCTGCAGATATTACATGTCCTTTGGGGTGTACTAGTGTGTATAATCGATTCATTCCTGCGTTCCAAATGGCTCTCTATTACCTATGTAGTACACATCTTTGCCCACGACCCATAGGGTACCATTTGGGACTTCGTCGGTAACGTTCTCAGTAACCCTGCAGCTCAATCTATTTGAATAGCTTTCCAGTGACCAACAGTATGTTACATTTATTTCTTTCTTTTTCTCATTCAGTTCTTTCCGTACGGCGACGCGTCTAAGTTCGCCCAGCACGCCTTCCGGACCTTCGATAAGAACGGTGACGGGACCATCGACTTCCGGGAGTTTATCTGTGCTCTGTCAATCACCTCGAGGTACGCTTCATAACACAGGTGATGTCAAGGTGTGACGGTGCGCACACACACACACACACACACACACACACACACACACACACACACACACACACACACACACACACACACACACACACACACACACACACACACACACTCACCCACACTCACGCACACTCACGCACACTCACGCACACTCACGCACACTCACGCACACACTCACTCACTCACTCACTCACTCACTCACTCACTCACTCACTCACTTTCCATCGACCTCTAGGGGGAGCTTTGAGCAGAAACTCAACTGGGCCTTCAACATGTATGACTTAGACGGAGACGGCAAGATCACACGCATGGAGATGCTGGAGATTATAGAGGTCTGTTTGTTTCTGTGTCTTTCTGTGTCTTTCTGTTTGTTTCTGTTTGTTTCTGTGTGTTTCTGTTTGTTTCTGTTTGTTTCTGTTTGTTTCTGTTTGTTTCTGTTTGTTTTTTGTGTGTTTCTGTTTGTTTCTGTTTGTTTCTGTTTGTTTCTGTTTGTTTCTGTTTGTTTCTGTTTGTTTTTTGTGTGTTTCTGTTTGTTTCTGTTTGTTTCTGTTTGTTTCTGTTTGTTTTTTGTGTGTTTCTGTTTGTTTCTGTTTGTTTCTGTGTGTTTCTGTGTGTTTCTGTGTGTTTCTGTTTGTTTCTGTGTGTTTCTGTTTGTGTCTGTTTGTTTCTGTGTGTTTCTGTGTGTTTCTGTGTGTTTCTGTGCATTTGAGTGTCCTTGTCTGCATACTTGTGTGTGTGTGTGTGTGTGTGTGTGTGTGTGTGTGTGTGTGTGTGTGTGTGTGTGTGTGTGTGTGTGTGTGTGTGTGTGTGTGTGTGTGTGTGTGTGTGTGTGTGTGTGTGTGTGTGTGTGTGTGTGTGTGTGTGTGTGTGTGTGTCTATATGATAACTCACTGTGTATGCATATTGCTCCAGCGAATGTCCCATTCTCTCTCTCTCTCTCTCTCTCTCTCTCTCTCTCTCTCTCTCTCTCTCTCTGTGTTTCCTAGGCAATCTACAAGATGGTTGGTACTGTGATAATGATGCGTATGAACGAGGATGGGCTGACTCCCCAGCAGCGTGTGGATAAGATCTTCTCCAAGATGGATAAAGATCACAACGATGAGATCACACTAGAGGAGTTCAAAGAGGCAGCCAAGAGTGATCCCTCCATTGTCCTACTGCTGCAGTGTGACATGCAGAAATAGAGGAGGGAGGAGGGAGGGAGGTGAGGTAGGGAGGGGAGGAGAGCAGAGAGGGGAAGTGAGGGAGGAGGTGAGGGGGGAGGGAGGGAGATGGGGGGGTAGGGAGGGAGGGAGGGAGGGAGGGAGGGAGGGAGGGAGGGAGGGAGGGAGATGGCAAGTTTGACCTCTCATTGTACTATTGTTGAGTCTGCAGACGTCTGCAGACGTATGGATGGAGAGACTGGTAGGGTGAGGGAGTAGAGATGGAGGAGAGCAGGGTAGGGAGGGATGGCGAGAGGCAGGTTTTGGGACCAGACATTGTGACGTAATAGAGACACTCTTGGAGGGGAGTGAGAGGAGTGAAAAGTGTGAGACCGACTTAGAGGGTTTGAAAGAGAGAGAGGGAGATATAGAGATAGAGGGGGGAGAAAGAGAGAGAGAATCAAACTGTATATGTCACATGCGCCGAATACAACAGGTGTAGAACTTACTGTTAAATTCTTACTTACAATTACTTACTTAATCAAGAAATAGAGTTAATAAAATATTGACTAAATCAAATAAAGTTAAAACAAACGAATGAATCAAATGGTAACACAATAAATGTAAAATGTAAATAGTCAGCGTGGCCATTTGATTAGTTTATTTGTTCAGCAGTCTTATGGCTTGAGGGTAGAAGCTGTTAAGGAGCCTGTTGGTCCCAGACTTGGCGCTCCGGTACCACTTGCCGTGCGGTAGTAGAGAGAACAGTCTGTGACTTGGCTGACTGGAGTCTTAGACAGTTTTTGGGGCCTTCCTCTGACACCGCCTAGTAAATAGGTCCTGGATGTTAGGAAGCTTGGCCGCAGTGATGTACTGGGCCGTACGCACTACCCTCTGTACCAGGTGGTAGTGCAACCGGTCAGAATGCTCTCGATGGTGCAGCTGTAGAACATTTTGAGGATCTCCTGAGGGGGAAAAGGTTTTGTTGTGTTCTCTTCACGACTGTCTTGGTGTGTTTGGACCATGACAGTTTGTTGGTGATGTGGACCCCAAGGAACTTGAAACCGCTCCACTTCAGTCATGTCAATGTTAATGGCCCGCCTTTTCCTGTTGTCCACAATCAGCTCCTTTTTCTTGATCACATTGAGGGAGAGGTTGTTGTGCTGGCACCACATGACCAGGTCTCTGACCTCCTCCCTATAGGCTGTCTCATAGTTGTCAGTGATCAGGCCTACCACTCTTGTGTCATCAGCAAAACCTAATGATGGTGTTGGAGTCGTGCTTGGCCACGGAGTCGTGGGTGAACAGGGCGTACAGGAGGGGACTAAGCACGCACCCCTGAGGGGCCCCCGTGTTGAGGATCAGCGGGCCAGATGTGTTGTTGCCTACCCTTACCAACTGGGGGCGGCCCGTCAGGAAGTCCAGGATCCAGTTGCAGAGGGAGGTGTTTAGTCCCAGGGTCCTTAGCTGATGAGCTTTGAGGGCACTATGGTGTTGAACGCTGAGCTGTAGTCAATGAACAGCATTCTCACAAAGGTGTTCCTTTTGTCCAGGTGGGAAAGGGCAGTGTGGAGTGCGATTGAGATTGCGTCATCTGTGGATCTGTTGGTGCGGTATGCAAATTGGAGTGGATCTAGGGTTTCTGGCATGGTGTTGACGTGAGCCATGACCAGCCTTTCAAAGCACTTCATGGCTACCTATGTGAGTGCTACGGGGCGGTAATCATTTATGCAGGTTACCTTCACTATTTGTGGCACAGGGACTATGGTGGTCTGTTTGAAACATGTAGGTATTACAGACTCGGCCAAGGAGAGGTTGAAAATGCCAGTGAAGACATGCTTTGAGTACACGTTCTGGTTATCATCCGGTAGGTTCGCTGTGCAGCTTCCGGCTGGTTTTCCCCATGTAATTCGTAATAGTTTTAAAGCCCGGCCACATCTGATGAGCCGGTGTAGTAGGATTCAATCTTAATCCTGTATTGACGCTTTGCCTGTTTGATGGTTTGTCTGAGGCCATAGCGGGATTTCTTATAAGTGTCCGGATTAGTCTCCTTGAAAGTGGAAGCTCTAGCCTTTAGCTCGGGGTGGATGTTGCCTGCAATCCATGGCTTCTGGTTGGGAAATGTACGTACGGTCACTGTGGGGACGAGGTCGTCGATGCACTTATTGATGAAGCCGGTGACTAAGGTGGTATGCTTCTCAAACATTTTCCAGTCTATGCTATCAAAACCGTCCTGATGCGTAGCATCCACGTCATCTGACTACTTCCGTAATTGAGCAAGTCACTGGTACTTCCTGCTTTAGTTTTTGCTTGTAAGCAGGAATCAAGGGGATAGAATTATGGCCAGATTTGCCAAATGGAGGTCGAGGGAGAGCTTTGTATGCGTCTCTGTGTGTGGACGAAAGGTGGTCCAGAGTTTTTTTTTCATCTGTTTACACGTGACATACTGGTAGAAATGAGGTAAAACTGATTTAAGTTTGCCTGCATTGAAGTCCCCGTCACCAAGGAGCACCTCTTCTGGATGAGCATGTTCTTGTTTGCTTATGTCCTTATACAGCTGGTTGAGTGCGGTCTCAGTGCCAGCATCGGTCTGTGGAGGTATGTTGACACATACAGATGAAAACTTTCTAGGTAGATAGTGTGGACTACAGCTTATTGTGAGATACTCTACCTCAGGCGAGCAAAACCTCTAGACTTCTTTAGATATTGTGCACCAGCTGTTGTTTACAAATATACAAAGGCCGCCACCCCGTGTCTAACAAGAGGCTGCTGTTCTGTCCTGCCGATGGAGTGTTAAACCTGCCACCAGCTGTATGTTATTCATGTCGATGTTACAGTTTTTAATGTCCCGTTGGTAGGATAGTCTTTCTCGTAGAGTGTCCAGTTTGTTTTCCAATGATTGCACGTTGGCCAATAATACGGAGGGTAGTGGTGGTTTACTCACTCGCCGAAGAATTCTCACAAGGCACCCAGACCTCTGCCCAGACCTCAGAGAGAGAGAGAGAGAGAGAGAGAGAGAGAGAGAGAGAGAGAGAGAGAGGGAGAGAGGGAGAGAGGGAGAGAGAGAGAGAGAGAGAGAGAGAGAGAGAGAGAGAGAGAGAGAGAGAGAGAGAGAGAGAGAGAGAGAGAGAGAGAGAGAGAGAGAGAGAGAGAGAGAGAGAGAGAGGTGTAGAGGTGTACCTTTATCCCCTCAGCTGTCAGGGAGATAATAGAGAGTTCACCGGGTCAGAAACGACATACTGATCAAATCAGAGTGTTTGGGCTTGCATGCGCCCGTCTGTGCGTGTGCTCAAAGTCTAAACAAAAAATGACAATTGCCACTCGTTTACTAAAACTGGCCACAAAAAAAGACAACTGTAGTACAGAATGAACCTTCTGAGAATATATTAGGCTTTTAAGTCCCCCTTTATCTTCCCGTTCTGCTTTTTAAACCCCTCTCTTAGACATTCTGACATTATAATGGTGGAGGATAGTAATGGTCTCTCTATGGGGGAGGATAGTAATGGTGAGGATAGTAATGGTGGAGGATAGTAATGGTGATGATAGTAATGGTGATGATGGGGGAGGATAGTAATGGTGAGAATAGTAATGGTCTCTTATGGGGGAGGATAGTAATGGTGATGATAGTAATGGTCTCTTATGGGGGAGGATAGTAATGGTGATGATAGTAATGGTCTCTTATGGGGGAGGATAGTAATGGTGGGGATAGTAATGGTCTCTTATGGGGGAGGATAGTAATGGTGGGGATAGTAATGGTCTCTTATGGGGGAGGATAGTAATGGTGGGGATAGTAATGGTCTCTTATGGGGGAGGATAGTAATGGTGGGGATAGTAATGGTCTCTTATGGGGGAGGATAGTAATGGTGGGGATAGTAATGGTCTCTTATGGGGGAGGATAGTAATGGTGGGGATAGTAATGGTGGGGAGAGTAATGGTGGGGATAGTAATGGTGGGGATAGTAATGGTGGGGAGAGTAATGGTCTCTTATGGGGGAGGATAGTGATTATCTCTTATGGGGGAGGATAGTAATGGTGATGATAGTAATGGTCTCTTATGGGGGAGCATAGTAATGGTCTCTTATGGGGGAGGATAGTGATTATCTCTTATGGGGGAGGATAGTAATGGTGATGATGGTAATGGTGATGATAGTAATTGTGATGATGGTAATGGTCTCTTCATCTTTTAAAGATAATCCCTGTCCATTTGTCTCTGTCTTTAAATGCCACAGGGGAAGTTTAAATGCAACAGGGGAACGAAACAAACATTTGGCCATCAGCTGACTTCAGTTTATGTTATGGTTGTTATTCATGGTACAAGTTGCAGGTAGCTACGATACTCATCCACCAAATGACTGTGAAGGTATGAGTCGAAGGGGGAAACGTTTAAACAAAACGTTTAAAAATCAACAGACTTTAATCGAAGTCAATGTTGTTATTGGTGGTAAGTTGTATAGTTAAAATAGTCAATCCCAAAATAATTTAACGCTTTAAAGCTTTTAGTCTTGCTTTACACAAAACGTTCAGTACGTGATACAGCTGATGATCAGACAGAACAATAGAGCCAGTAATAGAGCCAGTATGGTGCCATAGTTTCATGTAGCTCAATGATAATTACAGGCTGTTTGAAGAAACTGAAACCTGGTGGATCCGCTAAAGGGCAAAGCCTCCATATTTCTCTTGTTTCCGCTGAAAACTCCTGAAAAAGCTATCCTGCCTCTTTCCTCTCATCCTCCTCATCCTCTCTTCCTCCTGCTCTTCAAATGTCAGGCAGACAGAGGGATGTGACAGGTGGTTGAGGAGGGGGAGATTGTTGAACTCCTCTCAGATCAAAAATCAATTGAGAAAAGAGCAAGAGGTGTGTGTGTGTGTGTGTGTGTGTGTGTGTGTGTGTGTGTGTGTGTGTGTGTGTGTGTGTGTGTGTGTGTGTGTGTGTGTGTGTGTGTGTGTGTGTGTGTGTGTGTGTGTGTGTGTGTGTGTTCGTGCCTGTGTCTTATGTTTCCAGTCCAATAGCTAGACACCAGAGATCTGAATGTCCTGTATATAGAGGAGACGAAGAGACGGAACTTCCCCAGCCAATGACATTTTCTTTCACTCATCTTTAGCCAATCAGAATGTTCCCTCCCTCAAAGAGAGGCAAGCACTGGCCTGTTTTGTCAAATGTCATGAAATGTACATAACAATAACCGTGTGTATGAATATAAACAGTTGTGATAATATCCTTGTAACAGCTTCTTTAATGGCAACACACCTACAGTGGTTTGGGAATAACCTGTTTGTGTTTGTGTGTGTGTGTGTGTGTGTGTGTAACAGAGATGCCTCAGCTGTCCAATTTCTACATTCCTTGTGTAGACCAGGGTTTGCCAACAACCAGCCTAAGGGACGAATTTGGCTCCCCAAGTTTTCGGAGCAAAAATAAAAACTTTAAATATCATATTTTTTTTGGGGGGGGGGGGGGGGGGGGGGGGGGGTGGGTGGGGGGGGGCTGTAAAAACAGCAGGAAATCAGCTCCACTTGATTTTAATTGATCTCTTATTGATCTCTTCTCAAGTATACCCATGCATAGAGAGAGAGACATGTGATTGTATACAAATGTAAGCAAGGTTTGAAATGATTATGTTTTAGTCAAACATTATAACTGTTTTGCGGTCAATTTGCCATCTACAAATTATTTGTAATTATGGTCCGGCCACCGACCATTCTGCTCCAGAAAATAAATTGGCCTGCAGCTGAATCTAGTTGATCATACCTGGTGTCTCACCTCAGTTACAGGGGTTGGTATATAATATAAATTACAGTTGGGTTGGTATATAATATAAATTACAGTTGGGTTGGTATATCATTACAATGACAGTTGGGTTGGTATATAATTTAAATTACAGTTGGGTTGGTATATAATATAAATTACAGTTGGGTTGGTATATAATATGAATTACAGTTGGGTTGGTATATATTATAAATTACAGTTGGGTGTGTATATCATTTAAATTACAGTTGGGTTGGTATATAATATAAATTACAGTTGGGTTGGTATATAATATAAATTACAGTTGGGTTGGTATATAATATAAATTACAGTTGGGTGTGTATATAATTTAAATTACAGTTGGGTTGGTATATAATATAAATTACAGTTGGGTTGGTATATAATATGAATTACAGTTGGGTTGGTATATAATATAAATTACAGTTGGGTGTGTATATCATTTAAATTACAGTTGGGTTGGTATATAATATAAATTACAGTTGGGTGGGTATATAATATAAATTACAGTTGGGTTGGTATATAATATAAATTACAGTTGGGTTGGTATATAATATAAATTACAGTTGGGTTGGTATATAATATAAATTACAGTTGGGTTGGTATATAATATGAATTACAGTTGGGTTGGTATATAATATAAATTACAGTTGGGTTGGTATATAATATAAATTACAGTTGGGTTGGTATATAATATAAATTACAGTTGGGTTGGTATATAATATAAATTACAGTTGGGTTGGTATATAATTTAAATTACATTTGGGTTGGTATATAATATAAATTACAGTTGGGTTGGTATATAATATAAATTACAGTTGGGTTGGTATATAATATAAATTACAGTTGGGTTGGTATATAATATAAATTACAGTTGGGTTGGTATATAATTTAAATTACAGTTGGGTTGGTATGTAATATAAATTACAGTTGGGTTGGTATATAATTTAAATTACAGTTGGGTTGGTATATAATATAAATTACAGTTGGGTTGGTATATAATATAAATTACAGTTGGGTTGGTATATAATATAAATTACAGTTGGGTTGGTATATAATATAAATTACAGTTGGGTTGGTATATAATATAAATTACAGTTGGGTTGGTATATAATATAAATTACAGTTGGGTTGGTATATAATTTAAATTACAGTTGGGTTGGTATATAATATAAATTACAGTTGGGTTGGTATATAATATGAATTACAGTTGGGTTGGTATATAATATAAATTACAGTTGGGTTGGTATATAATATAAATTACAGTTGGGTTGGTATATAATATAAATTACAGTTGGGTTGGTATATAATATAAATTACAGTTGGGTTGGTATATAATTTAAATTACAGTTGGGTTGGTATATAATATAAATTACAGTTGGGTTGGTATATAATTTAAATTACATTTGGGTTGGTATATAATATGAATTACAGTTGGGTTGGTATATAATATAAATTACAGTTGGGTTGGTATATAATATAAATTACAGTTGGGTTGGTATATAATTTAAATTACAGTTGGGTTGGTATATAATATAAATTACAGTTGGGTTGGTATATAATATAAATTACATTTGGGTTGGTATATAATATGAATTACAGTTGGGTTGGTATATAATATAAATTACAGTTGGGTTGGTATATAATATAAATTACAGTTGGGTTGGTATATAATATAAATTACAGTTGGGTTGGTAAATAATTTAAATTACAGTTGGGTTGGTATATAATATAAATTACAGTTGGGTTGGTATATAATATAAATTACAGTTGGGTTGGTATATAATATAAATTACAGTTGGGTTGGTATATAATATAAATTATAGTTGGGTTGGTATATAATTTAAATTACAGTTGGGTTGGTATATAATATAAATTACAGTTGGGTTGGTATATAATTTAAATTACAGTTGGGTTGGTATATAATATAAATTACAGTTGGGTTGGTATATAATAATATAAATTACAGTTGGGTTGGTATATAATATAAATTACAGTTGGGTTGGTATATAATATAAATTACAGTTGGGTTGGTATATAATATAAATTACAGTTGGGTTGGTATATAATATAAATTACAGTTGGGTTGGTATATAATTTAAATTACAGTTGGGTTGGTATATAATATAGATTACAGTTGGGTTGGTTTATAATATAAATTACAGTTGGGTTGGTATATAATTTAAATTACAGTTGGGTTGGTATATAATATAAATTACAGTTGGGTTGGTATATAATATAAATGACAGTTGGGTTGGTATATAATATGAATTACAGTTGGGTTGGTATATAATATAAATTACAGTTGGGTTGGTATGTCATTTAAATTACAGTTGGGTTGGTATGTGATTTTAATTACAGTTGGGTTGGTATATAATATAAATTACAGTGGGGTTGGTATATAATATAAATTACAGTTGGGTTGGTATATAATATAAATTACAGTTGGGTTGGTATATAATATAAATTACAGTTGGGTTGGTATATGATTTAAATTACAGTTGGGTTGGTATATAATATAAATTACAGTTGGGTTGGTATATAATTTAAATTACGGTTGGGTTGGTATATAATATAAATTACAGTTGGGTTGGTATATCATTTAAATTACAGTTGGGTTGGTATATAATATAAATGACAGTTGGGTTGGTATATAATATAAATTACAGTTGGGTTGGTATATAATATAAATGACAGTTGTGTTGGTATAAAATATAAATTACATTTGGGTTGGTATATAATTTAAATGACATAGCAGGGAAAGCTCTGAGAGTTATATCTGACTTCCTGTTGCTTCTTGTTTGCAGCTATCTGTTGAATGTTACTGTGGTTGGACCGTATTGTAATTTGTATTGATACCCCAGGGGGAAATCTAAATGGGGGTTTAGGATTTGTTCTGCTCGCTTCCGTTGAGATAGTTAGTTGACCCTGGGAAACAAATGTCATTCCAACGTCATTAATAGGTTATTCACTTAAATCAATGAATAATATTTATATTTGATAAAGATATGTTTGAATCTGGTTTAATATGTTTGACTGTTAAAATACACCACACCACAATGGAATGTAGATTAGATAGAGGACCAACCTATTCAGAAATATCACATGTTGATACAGAAATATAAAAAGTAGAAAGAAACCAGACCCTAATTTTACTACGGATCTATATAATTCTATTTATGAATACAAATATATTATTCTCTGTGACAGGGGAACCACTTGTGCTCTGTTGTGTAATATAAAACAATTCTGCTGTTGACTTCAACATGTCTGTGCTGTTGATGTGAATTTATGTGTGTTTCGTTGATTAATTATGTTCCGTTTTTTATTTTTCAATATTGTACGGCTCAACAGAGAACAATGTAATTATTTTTGTTACATAGAATGAAAACACTTGTTGAAATGTTGAAATGATCTGGGTTGGTGTGTTTTGTTTGTCTGTCTTGTAGGTGCATCACAGCGAATCGGAAAGGACACTACCACACACAACACACACCACACACACACACACACTACCACACACAACACACACCACACACACACACACACACTACCACACACAACACACACAAACACACACCACACACACAAACACACACCACACACACACACACACACACAAACACACACCACACACACACACACACACAAACACACACCACACACACACTACCACACACAACACACACAAATTCACACCACACAAAACACACAAACACACACACACAACACACACCACACACACACACACACACACACTACCACACACAACACACACAAACAAACACCACACACACACACACCACACACAAACACACACCACACACACACACACACACACACACACACACACACACACACACACACACACACACACACACACACACACACACTACCACACACAAACAAACACCACACGCACACACACTACCACACACAACACACACACACACACACACACACACACACACACACACACACACACACACACACACACACACACACACACACACACACACACACACACACACACAACACACACAAGCACACACCACACAAGCACACACCACACACACACACACACACACACACACACACACACACACACACACACACACACACACACACACACTACCACACTACCACACACACACACACTACCACACACACACACACTACCACACACAACACACACTACCACACACAACACACACTACCACACACAAGCACACACCACACACACACACACACACACACACACACACACACACACACACACACACACACACACACATACACACACACACAACAACAACACAACCCAAAGAGTATGAGTCACTGTCTGGTGATGTCAGGGTAACGCAGTAATGTCATCCTCCATGGCGTTCTCATGGTAACCAGGCTGTGGCCAGCACACGGGCAGACTTATGGACACACACATACATCCGTAGTCTAATGACTAAAGAAATGAATTTTGTTCCTCCTATCTGAAAGCTGTCATTTGGTTTTAACTGGCCAGTAATAGATAAATCATTGAAAATAATGAAATGAGACACAGCGAGAGGAGAAGGTAAATCCGTTTGTCTTGTTCCTTCTCCCTGTACAGGATTGTCAGCTAGGTCACACCAGATCCACGGCAGTATTAGACGTTTATCCAGGTCCCCAGGATGTCAGGAGATGTCTTCAATACCGTTCACTAAGGGCAACGGGAACGTCCCGGCTTGCTAGGGCGTTGTGGACGAGGATAGAGGAAGGGCTTGAATCGCGAGCTACGGCTCCTAGTATCATGGTTTCTATCCCAAGACTTAACCCTTACCTTAACCAATCAGAATTAATAACTAAACTTAACCCTTACCTTAACCAGTCAGAATTAATAACTAAACTTAACCCTTACCTTAACCAGTCAGAATTAATAACTAAACTTAACCTTTACCTTAACCAATCAGAATGAATAACTAAACTTAACCCTTACCTTAACCAATCAGAATTAATAACTAAACTTAACCTTTACCTTAACCAGTCAGAATTAATAACTAAACTTTACAATCAAGTTGTTTCTGTTTGAACCATATGTCAACCCTTACCTTAAGTCTAACCAGTTGTTTTGAAAACAACATCGATTATTATATTCAGAAGGCTCATAAGACATGAGTCATTTCACTCTTTAAAAATGTATTAGACTACTGCAGAGAAAATTGTCAGCCAATTTACCGCAGAGAAACATTTTATATTTGTAGGTTATTATTCTTGGCCTCAGCAGTTTGAGTGAGGGAGAAAAAGAGACAGTGAGATTGAGAAGAGAACGGGAGAGAGGGAGAGAGTGAGATAGAGAGAGAAAAGGGGTTGGATGGGAGAGTAGAATGGATTGAAAGAGAGAGAATTGGAGATTATAATGGAGAGAAAGAGAATTGATGGGAGATTAGAATTCATCCCCAACGCCAACACTTCCTTTGGCCGCCTTTCCTTCCAGTTCTCTGCTGCCAATGGCTGGAACGAGTTGCAAAAATCACTGAACCTGGAGTCTTATATCTCCCTCTCTGACTTTAAGCATCAGCTGTCAGAGCAGTTTACCGATCATTGCACCCGTACACAGCCCATCTGTAAATAGTACACCCAGCTACCTCATCCCCATATTGTTATTTATCCTCTTGTTCTTTTACACCCCAGTATCTCTACTCGCACATCATCATCTGCACATCTATCACTCCAGTGTTAATGCTAAATTGTAATTATTTAGCCTCTATGGGAAATGTATTGCCTTGTACCTCCCTGCTCTTCTACATTTGCACACACTGTACATAGATTTTTCTATTGTGTTATTGACTGTACGTTTGTCAATGTGTAACTCTGTATTGTTTTTTTGTCGCACTGCTTTGCTTTATCTTGGCCAGGTCGCAGTTGTAAATGAGAACTTGTTCTCAACTGGCCTACCTGGTTAAATAAAGGTTAAATAAAAAATAAGAATAAAAAAGAAATAGAAATAGAGAAATAGAGAAAAAAAGAGGATGGGAGATTAGAATAGAGGGATAATGGGAAAAAGAGAGGATGGGAGATTAGAATGGAGAGAAAAAGACGATAGGAGATTAGATTGGAGAGAAAGAGACGATAGGAGATGGGATTGGAGAGAAAGAGACGATAGGAGATTAGATTGGAGAGAAAGAGAGGAGGGGAAAATAGAATGGAGAAAAACAGAGAGGGTTCGAGATAAGAATGATAGATGCAGTAGTTAGAGGGATACCTTGTCTTAATGACCGTGTGCAGGAAAATGAGCTTTCTATCCATCCCCCAATATGCTTGAGGAGAATGGGGGAATAGGCCTCTCAGGCATGTCATAATGCAAACTTATCATAGCTCATAACCTCTGTGGACACAAACTCATTAACACCACACTGAACCTTAGACATCTCCAGTACCTAATTCACCATCTTGGCCACAATAAATGTTCACACATGGCATTCATTCCTGCACTTTATGACATACCTAAGTATTCATTTCCTGCAATTAATAATTTAATATTCACTATTCAATATTCTCCTCATCTAAAGTTTTCCTAAACCATTATGGATATACAGATTCTACCTTCAATGTATCCACCTTCAATGTATCCACTTTCAATGCATCCCCCGTAAATGTATCCACCTTAAATGTATCCACCTTAAATGTATCCACCTTAAATGTATCCACCTTAAATGTATCCACCTTAAATGTATCCACCTTCAATGTATCCACCTTCAATGTATCCACCTTCAATGTATCCACTTTCAATGCATCCCCCGTAAATGTATCCACCTTAAATGTATCCACCTTAATCGTATCCACCTTAAATGTATCCACCTTAAATGTATCCACCTTAAATGTATCCACCTTCAATGTATCCACCTTCAATGTATCCACCTTAAATGCATCCACCTTCAGTGTATCCACCTTAAATGTATCCACCTTAAATGTATCCACCTTCAATGTATCCACCTTAAATGTATCCACCTTAAATGTCTCCACCTTAATGTATCCACCTTAAATATATCCGCCTTAAATGTATCCACCTTCAATGCATCCACCTAAATGTATCCACCTTAAATGTATCCACCTTCAGTGTATCCACCTTAAATGTATCCGCCTTCAATGTATCCACCTTCAATGCATCCACCTTCAATGCATCCACCTCAAATGTATCCACCTTCAATGCATCCACCTCAAATGTAGCCACCTTCAGTGTATCCACCTTAAATGTATCCGCCTTCAATGTATCCACCTTCAATGCATCCACCTTAAATGTGTCCACCTTAAATGTATCCACCTTCAATGCATCCACCTCAAATGTATCCACCTTCAGTGTATCCACCTTAAATGTATCCGCCTTCAATGTATCCACCTTCAATGTATCCACCTTAAATGTATCCACCTTAATCGTATCCACCTTAAATGTATCCACCTTAAATGTATCCACCTTAAATGTATCCACCTTCAATGTATCCACCTTCAATGTATCCACCTTCAATGTATCCACCTTAAATGCATCCACCTTCAGTGTATCCACCTTAAATGTATCCATCTTAAATGTATCCACCTTCAATGTATCCACCTTAAATGTATCCACCTTAAATGTCTCCACCTTAAATGTCTCCACCTTAATGTATCCGCCTTAAATATATCCGCCTTAAATGTATCCACCTTCAATGCATCCACCTAAATGTATCCACCTTAAATGTATCCACCTTCAGTGTATCCACCTTAAATGTGTCCACCTTTAATGTATCCACCTTCAATGCATCCACCTCAAATGTAGCCACCTTCAATGGCAGACAACATCCGTGTATCCACCGTCAATGGAAGACAACATCAGTGTATCTACCTTCAATGGCAGACAAAGTCAGTGCATCCACCTTCAATGGTAGACAACGTCAGTGCATCCACCTTCAATGGTAGACAACGTCAGTGCATCTACCTTAAATGGCAGACAACATCAGTGCATCCACCTTCAATGGTAGACAACGTCAGTGCATCTACCTTCAATGGCAGACAACATCAGTGTATCCACCTTCAATGGTAGACAACGTCAGTGCATCCACCTTCAATGTAGCCACTTTCAATGTAGCCAGCTTCAATGTAGCCAGTTTTAATGTAGCCGGCTTCAATGTAGCCAGCTTCAATGTTGCCAGCTTCAATGTTTCCAGCTTCAATGTAGCCAGTTTTAATGTAGCCGGCTTCTAATGTAGCCGGCTTCAATGTTGCCAGCTTCAATGTAGCCAGCTTCAATGTTGCCAGCTTCAATGTTTCCAGCTTCAATGTAGCCAGTTTTAATGTAGCCAGCTTCTAATGTAGCCAGCTTCAATGTTGCCAGCTTCAATGTAGCCAGCTTCAATGTAGCCAGCTTCAATGTTGTCAGCTTCAATGTTGCCAGCTTCAATATAGCCTGCCCTAAAAAAGCCCCATCACTCTAAACTCCTGTCCAACCCCTTTTCTCCCGCTATGTCTCCAAAAATAATGATATGCCCAGACTTTTCACTGTATTTTTTTTGCAATTTGTATCATGTTAAATATGACCCACTATCGGTAGCCACCGTCAGCTATACCCACACACATTTCTAACTGTCACATTAGTGTTTAATTTCCTTACATTTTGCATCATTCCATTACATCGTTAGTTTACTTTTCTTGCCTCAAATCACATTTGTGTGGTTGTTCGTGAGGAGCGCTAGCAATAGTGGGTCGTGTTATGCAGACGTCTAACCAGTTGTACAATCATTTGGGACATGTGACCTGTTTGAATCATTATGGAACACAGACACACGTATTGATCAGTTTAAACCTGGAGTTCACGACGACTGGACCGTAGTCATTACAGTTGCATGAAGTGTCATGATTATGACGGGCAGCAGGGGGCGGCAGGTAGCCTAGTGGTTAGAGTGTTGGCCCAGTAACCAGAAGGGTTGGTGGATTGAATCCCCAAGCTTACAAGGTAAAACAAATCTGTCGTTCTGCCCCCTGAACAAGGCAGTTAACCGACTGTTCCTAGGCCGTCATTGTACATAAGAATTTGTTCTTAAAACTGACTTGCCTAGTTACATTTACATTTACATTTAAGTCATTTAGCAGACGCTCTTATCCAGAGCGACTTACAAATTGGTGCATTCACCTTATGACATCCAGTGGAACAGCCACTTTACAATAGTGCATCTAGATCTTTTAAGGGGGGGGGGGGGGGGGGGCAGAAGGATTGCTTTATCCTATCCTAGGTATTCCTTGAAGAGGTGGGGTTTCAGGTGTCTCCGGAAGGTGGTGATTGACTCCGCTGTCCTGGCGTCGTGAGGGAGTTTGTTCCACCATTGGGGTGCCAGAGCAGCGAACAGTTTTGACTGGGCTGAGCGGGAACTGTACTTCCTCAGTGGTAGGGAGGCGAGCAGGCCAGAGGTGGATGAACGCAGTGCCCTTGTTTGGGTGTAGGGCCTGATCAGAGCCTGAAGGTACTGAGGTGCCGTTCCCCTCACAGCTCCGTAGGCAAGCACCATGGTCTTGTAGCGGATGCGAGCTTCAACTGGAAGCCAGTGGAGAGAGCGGAGGAGCGGGGTGACGTGAGAGAACTTGGGAAGGTTGAACACCAGACGGGCTGCGGCGTTCTGGATGAGTTGTAGGGGTTTAATGGCACAGGCAGGGAGCCCAGTCAACAGCGAGTTGCAGTAATCCAGACGGGAGATGACAAGTGCCTGGATTAGGACCTGCGCCGCTTCCTGTGTGAGGCAGGGTCGTACTCTGCGGATGTTGTAGAGCATGAACCTACAGGAACGGGCCACCGCCTTGATGTTGGTGGAGAACGACAGGGTGTTGTCCAGGATCACGCCAAGGTTCTTAGCGCTCTGGGAGGAGGACACAATGGAGTTGTCAACCGTGATGGCGAGATCATGGAACGGACAGTCCTTCCCCGGGAGGAAGAGCAGCTCCGTCTTGCCGAGGTTCAGCTTGAGGTGGTGATCCGTCATCCACACTGATATGTCTGCCAGACATGCAGAGATGCGATTCGCCACCTGGTCATCAGAAGGGGGAAAGGAGAAGATTAATTGTGTGTCGTCTGCATAGCAATGATAGGAGAGACCATGTGAGGTTATGACAGAGCCAAGTGACTTGGTGTATAGCGAGAATAGGAGAGGGCCTAGAACAGAGCCCTGGGGGACACCAGTGGTGAGAGCGCGTGGTGAGGAGACAGATTCTCGCCACGCCACCTGGTAGGAGCGACCTGTCAGGTAGGACGCAATCCAAGCGTGGGCCGCGCCGGAGATGCCCAACTCGGAGAGGGTGGAGAGGAGGATCTGATGGTTCACAGTATCGAAGGCAGCCGATAGGTCTAGAAGGATGAGAGCAGAGGAGAGAGAGTTAACTTTAGCAGTGCAGAGCGCCTCCGTGATACAGAGAAGAGCAGTCTCAGTTGAGTGACTAGTCTTGAAACCTGACTGATTTGGATCAAGAAGGTCATTCTGAGAGAGATAGCAGGAGAGCTGGCCAAGGACGGCACGTTCAAGAGTTTTGGAGAGAAAAGAAAGAAGGGATACTGGTCTGTAGTTGTTGACATCGGAGGGATCGAGTGTAGGTTTTTTCAGAAGGGGTGCAACTCTCGCTCTCTTGAAGACGGAAGGGACGTAGCCAGCGGTCAAGGATGAGTTGATGAGCGAGGTGAGGTAAGGTAGAAGGTCTCCGGAAATGGTCTGGAGAAGAGAGGAGGGGATAGGGTCAAGCGGGCAGGTTGTTGGGCGGCCGGCCGTCACAAGACGCGAGATTTCATCTGGAAAGAGAGGGGAGAAAGAGGTCAAAGCACAGGGTTGGGCAGTGTGAGCAGAACCAGCGGTGTCGTTTGACTTAGCAAACGAGGATCGGATGTCGTCGACCTTCTTTTCAAAATGGTTGACGAAGTCGTCTGCAGAGAGGGAGGAGGGGGGGGGAGGGGGAGGAGGATTCAGGAGGGAGGAGAAGGTGGCAAAGAGCTTCCTAGGGTTAGAGGCAGATGCTTGGAATTTAGAGTGGTAGAAAGTGGCTTTAGCAGCAGAGACAGAAGAGGAAAATGTAGAGAGGAGGGAGTGAAAGGATGCCAGGTCCGCAGGGAGGCGAGTTTTCCTCCATTTCCGCTCGGCTGCCCGGAGCCCTGTTCTGTGAGCTCGCAATGAGTCGTCGAGCCACGGAGCGGGAGGGGAGGACCGAGCCGGCCTGGAGGATAGGGGACATAGAGAGTCAAAGGATGCAGAAAGGGAGGAGAGGAGGGTTGAGGAGGCAGAATCAGGAGATAGGTTGGAGAAGGTTTGGGCAGAGGGAAGAGATGATAGGATGGAAGAGGAGAGAGTAGCGGGGGAGAGAGAGCGGAGGTTGGGACGGCGCGATACCATCCGAGTAGGGGCAGTGTGGGAAGTGTTGGATGAGAGCGAGAGGGAAAAGGATACAAGGTAGTGGTCGGAGACTTGGAGGGGAGTTGCAATGAGGTTAGTGGAAGAACAGCATCTAGTAAAGATGAGGTCAAGCGTATTGCCTGCCTTGTGAGTAGGGGGGGAAGGTGAGAGGGTGAGGTCAAAAGAGGAGAGGAGTGGAAAGAAGGAGGCAGAGAGGAATGAGTCGAAGGTAGACATGGGGAGGTTAAAGTCACCCAGAACTGTGAGAGGTGAGCCGTCCTCAGGAAAGGAGCTTATCAAGGCATCAAGCTCATTGATGAACTCTCCAAGGGAACCTGGAGGGCGATAAATGATAAGGATGTTAAGCTTGAAAGGGCTGGTAACTGTGACAGCATGGAATTCAAAGGAGGCGATAGACAGATGGGTAAGGGGAGAAAGAGAGAATGACCACTTGGGAGAGATGAGGATCCCGGTGCCACCACCCCGCTGACCAGAAGGTCTCGGGGTGTGCGAGAACACGTGGGCAGACGAAGAGAGAGCAGTAGGAGTAGCAGTGTTATCTGTGGTGAGCCATGTTTCCGTCAGTGCCAGGAAGTCGAGGGACTGGAGGCACGCATAGGCTGAGATGAGCTCTGCCTTGTTGGCCGCAGATCGGCAGTTCCAGAGGCTACCGGAGACCTGGAACTCCACGTGGGTCGTGCGGGCTGGGACCACCAGGTTAGGGTGGGCGCGGCCACGCGGTGTGAAGCGTTTGTATGGTCTGTGCAGAGAGGAGAGAACAGGGATAGACAGACACATGGTTGACAGGCTACAGAAGAGGCTACGCTAATGCAAAGGAGATTAGAATGACAAGTGGCTACACGTCTCGAATGTTCAGAAAGTTAAGCTTACGTTGCAAAAAAAATAAAAATAAAAATAAAATACAAGATCTTATTGACTAAAATGATATAGTACTGCTGGCTGGTGAAGTAGCCTGGCTAGCAGTGGCTACGTTGTTGAAAGTGAAGCTGGCTTGGTAACCTCGACAATTTCACAAAATTTCTCTAAACTACACAATTATCATGGATACAAGGACAGCAAAGACAACTAGCTAACACTACGCTAATCAAGTCGTTCCGTTGTAATGTAAGTTTCTACAGTGCTGCTATTCGGTAGAAGTTGGCTAGCTAGCAGTGTTGGCTAGGTAGGAGGACGGCAGCGCGGCAGGCGAAAAATAGCTGGCTAGCTAACCGATAATTACTCAAAGCTACACAATTATCTTAGATACAAAGATAGCAAAGAAAACTATGTAGCTAGCTAACACTACACAAGTCAAGTAGTTCCGTTGTAATGTAATCGTTTCTACAGTGCTGCTAATCGGTGGCTAGCTGGCTAGCTAGCAGGGTTGACTACGTTACGTTACGTTACGTTAGGGCGAGAATACCTGGCTAGCGAACCTCAGCGAACCTTGATAACTACACAATTATCACCGATACAAAGACGGCTATGTAGCCAGCTAAGTAGCTAACTAAGATCGAACAAATACAAATCAAAGATAGCAAAGACAACTGTGTAGTCAGCCAACACTACACTGATCAAGTCGTTCCGTTGTAATGCACTCGTTTCTACAATGCTGCTATTCGGTGGCAAGCTGGCTAGCTAGCAGTGTTGGCTACGTTGCGTTACGTTAGGGCGAAAATAGCTGGCTGGCGAACCTCTATAACTACACAATTATGTTTGATGCAAAGACGGCTATGTAGCTAGCTAAGATCAAACAAACCAAACCGTTGTACTGTAATGAAAATGAAAATCAGACCGTTGTACTATAATGAAATGTAATGAAAAGTTATACTACTATTCGGTAGACGGTGGACGTTTGCTAGCTGCTGGGCAGATAGCAGTGTGGACTACGATAGACGACGGAATACGATAATTACGCAATTATCTTTTATACACAGACGGCTAAGTAGCTAGCTAAGAAGAAATTGCTAAGGTTAGACAAATTAAACCGTTGTACTATAATGAAATGTAATGAAAAGTTATACTACCTGCAGAGCGAATGCAAATGCGACCGCTCGCTCCAAACCGGATGTCAATTAGTTAGTTAAATAAATAAATGAGGGTAAGATTTGCAGGACTGCTGTTCATCCTCTATTGCACAGGTGTCAAACTCATTCCACGGGGGGCCGAGTGTCTGCGGGTTTTCGCTCCTCCCTTATACTTGATTGATGAATTAACATCACTAATTAGTTAGGAACTCCCCACACCTGGTTGTCTAGGGCTTTATTGAAAGGAAAAAACAAAAACCTGCAGACACAAGGCCCTCCGTGGAATGAGTTTGACACCCCTGCTCTATTGATCACGTTTCTCAACTTCCAATATTTAATGGATTGAATAGTATAATATGGCAACAGGATGAATCACTGTATGTTGTGTGTAAAAGGCTCTCCAAACATACTTTCCTAACCCAAATAAAATACAAGATGGGAGTGCTGAAAAGCAGATGAATCTGCGTGTATTTCCATGGCTGTCTGTCATTGATCCTTAATATTCTGAGCCGTGTATTCCAGTGAGACTGTAGAGAACATGTAAATTGAACGTACACCAAATGTCAAGGGATGGCTTTCGATAAAATGTGCCGAAACAAATATTGACTGAAAGTCCACGAGAAAATCTATTGGCCAGCAAGTGGGTGTGTTCAGCAGTTGAATGTATTCAGCGCGCGCAAGGGAACCACGCCTGCCAAGCCCCGTTACACACCTGCATAAGGTAAGTCTGAATACCAACTTCTGAGAAGTGTGTAGCAGAGAAGTGCATAAGAAAGGCGTGCATTTCCTGAATCTGAATCAGGCCCGAATAATCTCAGCATAGGGGTGCTGAGGAGTTCTGTCCTGCCGACAGAGTGTACAACCCGCGAGCCGTATGTTATTAATGTCGTCGTTCAGCCACGACTCGGTGAAAACATAAGATATTACAGTTTTTAATGAATGTCCTGTTGGTAGGATATACGTGCTTTCAGTTCGTCCCATTTATTTTCCAGCGATTGAACGTTAGCTAGCAGTACTGATGGCGAAGGCAGATTAGCCACTCATCGTCTGATCCTCACAAGGCACCCCGATCAATTTCTGCGAAATCTCTGTTTCTTTCTCCAGCGAATGACGGGGATGAGGGCCTGTTCAGGTGTTTGGAGTATATCCTTCCTGTCTGACTCATTAAAGAACAAAAAAGGAACACCAATGTGAGAATGTAAACCATTGACTACATACAGCTTAGCGTTCAACACCATAGTGCCCTCAAAGCTAATCACTAAGCTAAGGACCCTGGGACTAAACACCCTCCCTCTGCAACTGGATCCTGGACTTCCTGACGGGCCGCCCCCAGGTGTTGAGGGTAGGCAACAACACATCTGACACGCTGATTCTCAACACAGGGGCCCCTCAGTGGTGTGTGCTCAGTCCCCTCCTGTACTTCCTGTTCACTCATAACTACACGGCCAGGCACGACTCCAACACCATCATTAAGTTTGCAGATGACACCGACAACGATGACACAGCCTATAGGGAGGAGGTAAGAGGCCTGACCGTGTGGTGCCAGAATAACAACCTATCCCTCATAAGGAGACGGAAAAGATTTGGCATGCGCACCATCGAGAGCATCCTGACTGGTTGCATCACTGCCTGGTATGGCAACTGCTCAGCCTCCGACCGCAAGGCAGAAGGCATACGGCATACGGCCCAGTACATCACTGGGGCCAAGCTTCCTGCCATCCAGGACCTCTATGTCAGGCGGTATAAGGAGGAAGGCCCTACAAATAGTCAAAGACTCCAGCCACCCTAGTCATAGAATGTTCTCTCTGCTACCGCACGGCAAGCCGCACCAGAGCGCCAAGTCTAGGCCCAAGAGGCTTCTAAACAGCTTCTACCCCCAAGCCATAAGACTCCTAAATATCTAAGGAAATGGCTACCCAGACAATTTGCATCGTTCCCCTCCCTGTCTGCGCTGCTGCTACACTCTGTTATTATCAACGCATAGTCACTTTAATAACTCTACCTACATGTGCATATTACCTCAATTACACCTGTGCCCCCGCACATTGACTCTGTACCGGTACCTCTTGTATATAGTCTCTACATTGACTCTGCACCAGTACCTCTTGTATATAGTCTCCACATTGACTCTGTACCGGTACCTCTTGTATATAGTCTCCACATTGACTCTGCACCAGTACCTCTTGTATATAGTCTCCACATTGACTCTGTACCGGTACCCCCTGGATATAGCCTCCACATTGACTCTGTACCGGTACCTCTTGTATATAGTCTCCACATTGACTCTGTACCGGTACCTCTTGTATATAGTCTCCACATTGACTCTGCACCAGTACCTCTTGTATATAGCCCTGATATTGTTATTTACTCCTGCTCTTTAATTAGTTGTTATTCTTTTCTCTTACTTTTTTATAGATATTTTCTTAAAACTGTATTGTTGGTTAAGGGCTTTTAAGTAAGCATTTCACTGTTGTATTCGGTGCATGTGACAAATAACATTTGGTAAAATTGTATTTCATATAGGATCATTTTAGCCTTTTAAATCCTAATTAATACTATTGTATAGACAGTGGGAACCTCTGATTCTAGATAAACAGTGCTACTCTGATACACCTTGTAAAACACTGAACTGAAGTTATCAAGTTCCATGGAATCAACAAGCCAATATCATGTTTGGCTTTCCCTGTGAAATTTCTCTTTCGATTTTTTTTCATTAAGTAGTGAAAAGAAAGAAGAAATTGTGTTTGATACATTAATCATTTTAGTTCAATGTCAATGGTCGAGATACAAGACGTGTCACGTTCCTGACCTATTTCTGTTAGTTTGTTATATGTGTTAGTTGGTCAGGACGTGAGGTTGGGTGGGCATTCTATGTTTTCTGTTTCTATGTTGGTTTATGGGTTGCCTGGTATGGCTCTTAATTAGAGGCAGGTGTTTGGCGTTCCTCTAATTAAGAGTCATATTTAGGTAGGTGTTTTCACAGTGTTCGTTGTGGGTGATTGTCTCCTGTGTTTGTGTATGTCATTACGCCACAGGGGACTGGTTTCGGTTTGTTTGTTCAGTGTCATTTATGTGTAGGCTTTTTTCCCTGTTCGTGCGTTCTCGTATGTTATGTGAGTCCGTAGTTCAGATCTGTCTACACCGTTTATTTGTTTTGTTAGTGTATTAGTCGAGTTCGTGTTTTTCTTAATAAATCATGTCTACAAACTCAGCTGCATTTTGGTTCGATCCCTGCTCCTCCTCTTCTGATGAAGAGGAGGAGGAAAGCCGTTACAGAATCACCCACCAATCCATAACCAAGCGGCGTGAAGTCAAGCAGGATTATACACAGGAATCATGGACTTGGGAGGAAATATTGGACGGGAGAGGTCCATGGGCACAGTCGGGAGAATATCGCCGCTCTCGTGTGGAGATGGAGGCAGCGAGAGCCCAAGAGCTTTGGTATGAGGAGGCAGCGAGGAGACGTGGCTGGAAGTCCGAGAGGAGACCCCAAAAAGTTCTTGGGGGGCTAAGAGGTAGTGGGCCAAGGGCAGGTAGGAGACCTGCGCCCACTTCCCAGGCTTACCGTGGAGAGCGGGAGTACGGGCAGGCGCCGTGTTACGCAGTAGAGCGCACGGTGTCTCCTGTACGAGTGCATAGCCCAGTGCGGGTTATTCCACCTCCCCGCACTGGTAGGGCTAGATTGGGCATTGAGCCAGGTGTCATGAGGCCGGCTCAACGCGTCTGGTCTCCAGTGCGTCTCCTCAGGCCGGCTTGCATGGCACCAGCCTTACGCATGGTGTCCCCGGTTCGCCTACATAGCCCGGTACGGGTTATTCCACCTCCCCGCACTGGTCGGGCAACGGGGAGCATTCAACCAGGTAAGGTTGGGCAGGCTCGGTGCTCAAGGGAGCCAGTACGCCTTCACGGTCCGGTATTTCCGGCACTACCTCCCCGCCCCAGCCCAGTACCACCTGTTCCTCCTCCACGCACTCTCCCTATGGTGTGTCTCCAGTCCAGTGCCTCCAGTTCCGGCACCGCGCACTAAGCCACATGTGCGTCTCCTAAGTCCTGTGCACACTGTTTCTCCCCGCACTCGTCCTGAGGTGCGTGCCCTCAGTCCGGTACCACGCACCAGGAATATAGTGTGCTTCGAGAGGTCAGTGTGTCCTGTCCCTGCTCCCCGCACTAGGCTTGAAGTGCGTGTCCTCAGTCAGGTGCCTCCAGTTCTGGCACCACGCACCAAGCCTACAGTGCGTCCCAGCCGGCCAGAGTCTGCGGTCTGCCATGAGCCTGCAAAGCTGCCCGTCTGCCATGAGCCTACAGAGCCTTCCGCCAGACAGGAGCAGCTAGAGCCTTCCGCCAGACAGGTGCAGTCTGAGCCATCCGTCTCCGCAGCGCCATCTGAGCCATCCGTCTCCCCAGCGCCGTCTGAGCCATCCGTCTCCCCAGCGCCGTCTGAGCCATCCGTCTCCCCAGCGCCGTCTGAGCCATCCGTCTGTCCTGAGCCATTAGAGCCGCCCGTCTGTCCCGAGCCGTCAGAGCCGATAGTCAGTCAGGAGCCGCTAGAGCCAGTTATCAGTCAGGATCTGCCAGAGCCGCCAACCAGACAGGATCTGCCAGAGCCGCCAACCAGACAGGATCTGCCAGAGCCGCCAACCAGACAGGATCTGCCAGAGCCGCCAACCAGACAGGATCTGCCAGAGCCGCCAACCAGACAGGATCTGCCAGAGCCGCCAACCAGACAGGATCTGCCAGAGCTGTCAGTGAGCCATGAGCGTCCAGAGCCTTCAGCCAGCCATGAGCGTCCAGAGCCGTCAGCGAGCCATGAGCGTCGAGAGCCGTCAGCGAGCCATGAGCGTCGAGAGCCGTCAGCCATCCATGAGCGTTGAGAGCCGTCAGCCAGCCATGAGCGTCGAGAGCCGTCAGCCAGCCATGAGCGTCCAGAGCCGTCAGCCAGCCATGAGCGTCCAGAGACGTTAGCCAGCCATGAGCTGTCCCTCCCCCTTTAAACAACAAACCGTGGATCCCTTCCAAGCAATGGGAACCTCCCCAGAAAGGAGAGACAGGTTCAAAAGTTTGGAGATTGCGATTGTCACGTGTGCTCCCTCTCCGGCCTCTAGGTCACCAGGCTGCTCATTATGGCGGCCTGTCACCATTGTTACGCGTACCGGCGCGTCATCAGACTCACCTGGACTCCATCACTTCCCTGATTACCTTCCCTATATCTGTCACTCCCTTTGGTTCCTTCCCCAGGTTTATGTTCCAGTGTCATGTCGGTGCGTTGTTCGTGTTTCTTATTTTGTATTATGTTGTGTTTATTTATTAAAACACTGACTCCCTGAACTTGCTTCCCGACTCTCAGCGCACATCGTTACGGCGATGATAAGGGGCAGCATACTTAAAGAAGAATGGGTTTAAACCATCTGACCCAAATGTTTTTTGAGGTCAAATTTAAGGAGCTCCTCCACCTCAGACTCAGTGACTGCCTGCAGGGAGAAACCTTGTAGCAGGGCAGGGGAAAACAGGGGAGGGGGGGGGGCTTCGCAGCTCCAAAAGAATGACTAGCTTCAGGGTTTTTTCATTTGTAGGGCCTGTGAACGCGCAATCGACCCCATTGGAATCGTCATCACGTAAAGGCATCCAGGGGAAGACGTAAGAAGTGTCCGTATAGTCATAGCAAAATCAGTGCCCTTTTAACTGACTTCAGAACAGTGGCCAAAATTTCTGAAATCTGACTCCATGTCAGGGAAATTGCTGTAGAATGGGTTCTGTTCCACTTAGAGACAAAATTTCAACTCCTATAGAAACTATAGACTGTTTTCTATCCAATAATAATAATAATATGCATATTGTACGATCAAGGATTTTGTGGGAAGCCGTTTCAAAAATTACATAATTAGCATAAATAGTGACAACAGCGCCCCCAGCTTTAACAGGTTATAGTAACTAACTTTGGCCTCCCGGATAGCCTGAGTGCACTTATTTCTCCTTTGCCTGAACAAGAGCCAGTCAGCCTGAGTATGCCTGTGCCGAGCCTTTCGCCAAATGTAATTCTTGAGGTGGAGTAACTCTGCCAGGTTGAACCAGGGACTGATAGTTTTTTAAATTCTCATTTTCTTCATGGGGACGTGTTTCTTAACAATACCACTGAAAAGAAGTGTCACGATCGTCGTCAGGGTGGAAATGACCGGACCAAGGTGCAGCGTGGTCAGCGTACATTTATTTTTATTGTGGTTAGAGTGGAGTAAAGAGTTTCACATCGGATTTCTGAATTTCACAATGGTTAGAGTAAAAACAAGAAACAACAGAAACGACCGTGAAGCTGACTAGGGCTATACAGGCCACTAACAAAGTCAACTACCCACAACTAAGGTGGCAAAACATGCTGCCTAAGTATGATTCCCAATCAGAGACAATGATAGACAGCTGTCCCTGATTGAGAACCATACCCGGCCAAAACATAGAAACAGAAAACATAGAAATATAGAAACTAGAATGCCCACTCTAGTCACACCCTGGCCTAACCAAAATAAAGAATAACAACATATCTATGGCCAGGGCGTGACAAGAAGGTCCAATTGTTTTTGACGGACGGGATCAAGCTGATTCTATACCGTTTTACAGAGGCCAGGTCATGAAGAAAGGCTTGCTCATTAAAGTTTTTCAGCAAGTATCTATTACAAATCAGTACAGGTTGTTTCACTGAGCAGCCATTATGAACACATGCTGTAAAACCGTTATCACTAAGTTCATTACAGAAAACACCAGACTGATACTTCTGAGGATTATTTGTGAAGATAACATTAAGGAAAGTAGCCTCTTCTTGGTGTTTAGAGTCATAGTTTGTGGGAATGGTAATGATCTGATAGAGACTTAGGAAGTCCCATTGTTTTAAGACTTGATGAGGTGGTTTAAGCATGTCCCAGTTTAGGTCACCTAACAGGACACATTCAGACTGAGTGTAAAGGGCCAGCAGAGAGCTTAGGGCAGTTAGGGTACAGGCCTGTGCTGTCAGTGGACGATAACACCCAGCAAATGTCAACAAACAGCTATTTGAAAGGTTTAATGCTTAAAACCAGCAAATCAAATTGTTTGTGGACTGACTTGGTGGCAACAACCGAGCGCTGAAGGTGATCCTTGGTAAATATCGCCACTCCACCACCTTTGGACGATCTGTCTTGCAGAAAAAGGTTATAACCTGAAAGGTTAACATCAGTGTTCCAAACACTATTTCTTAATCACGTCTCAGTAATGACCAACACATCTGGATTGGAGCTGTGAACCCACACTTTCAAATCTTAACCTATTCAATCCCATTGGACACAATAGTGACCGTAAAAAACGTTTTCAGTCATAAGGCTCTAAAAACGTTACTGAATGATCTATCAATGTATTTCCAGCAAATATGGAAATAATAAAGGGTCTCAATGAAAGATGTGCAGTGTCACATGTTTAGTGTGAATTGTCACATGACCATAGCTGTTTACTTCCTGGTTGCACCATGAGAAGAGGATGACTGCCACAAAGCTCCCAAACAAAAGGTTAGTAAAGTATGTTAACATAAAGATAGGACAAAGATTTTTGGTACACATCATCTTTAATTAAGGTGTCTAGTATTGATATATTAATTTGCAATTACTCAACTTTGTTCAGTGTGGTCATAGAATGTATAAACATGTTGACGGCAACAATAGTGACCGGCGGGATAACACAGTGCGTCTAGGTATACACATACTGATACACATACATAGTTCTTGTTCTACCTTTCTACTCTGTTCTTTCTTTTAGTTTCACTTTGAGTCAAGTTTGGGATATGTTGGATCTAGGTGACTGCCCAGACAAGGTATGCAACATTGTAGTTATCCCTCAAAATGAGAAAGATGCTGTCCTGAGTGATTGTGATAGCGATGGGTCAGATATGGACTATGGACAGGCCATTTGCCAACCAGGCTGTTCAATGCATATGCTGAACATATACAAACAGATCATGACAGGAACAACGTTATCAGTGATGATGACCTACCCCTCATCCCCCCCATCCACAACCTCCCCCACCCCCCTCCATTGTTGATAATGAAGAGCCAAGGGCCTCTACCCGCCAGAGGGTCCAGTCAGAAGAGCCAAGGGCCTCTACAAGCCATAGGGGTCAGACAGAAGAGCCAAGGGAAAAGCTGCAGGTGGTCAAAAATAAAGATTGAGTGTTCAAACAATCGAAGAGGCCTGCCACTGATGTGATTCCAAAACACATAGTATACAGCCCAAATATGCAAAAGTTTGGCACGAAACCACTGAGCCACGGAAGGAGATCTTTACTGACTGCTACTGCTGAAGATCAGGCATGATATGACAAAGCTTCTCACTGGCCAATCAAGACGATGCACCGGTTCCAGAGAAGTCGTCATTGTGACAAACGTACTACCTATGCATGTGAGAAATGCAAAGCGCCACTGCACATTGAGTGCTTCAAGATATACCATGGACAGTAGAAAAGGAGATAAGAGAGAATGAAAAAGGGCTGAAAAAGACAATAAAAGAAAAATAGAAAAGTCGATAAAGGGTGAGGAGAAGCAGTACAACGGACTCTAGGAAGAAAAGAAAAGACGACGAAAAAGACAATCAAAATGACTGAAATGTTTTTGGAAAAGGTCAATTGATTCAAGACATACTGTATGACAGTAGGACTGACTGATCACAGTTCAAAATAGTGATGCACAAACTAATTTTGCTCTTGGTTCTGAAGCCTAACTATGATATACTGTATATATATATAAGCACTCATTGTGCAGTGGTGCTTTTTAAATATATATATATAATTGTATTTTGTTCAGTGTAGGCCTCTACTTGAATGCATATTCTACAGGCTACCTCTATCCTAAACGTTACCTTTATGTTCAGTGGGAATGAATCACACGACTGCTACACAGTTGTTAGTGAATGTTGCACTAAAATGTCAAAATGACAATGTTACAATGAATAAAAGTACAAGTTCAAATGTTACAATAAAGTTACAATATTAATGTTTCAATACATGTTGCACTAAAGTAACAATGTTACAACAAAGTAAATATTTTGAAATACATTGATGGTTGTTTTTTTGTCTTTGCTCTCAGTATTCATATCGATGTAGTGTAATGGTTTTTGATGTGTAAAATAGTCACACTAGAATGTGACGGGGCATTCTAGTGGCAATGCTGGGGACAGCTAGTGACAGAGTTTTAAATGTGTTAACTGGGTTGGGATTTATAAGAACTTTGATAACTGCATAGGAGAAATATGTTAATTCAGTATACGTAACATTATCCCACCGGTCACAATTGTGACCGACCATAAAACACACTTTTTCACCTACTTTTCCATTAAAATTTCAAAAAATAATGATTGATTACTTCAAAGGGTTACTAATGGCTACTAAAAATGTGGGATTAAATGGGTTAAAAGTCTCAGATAAAATTATTATATAATAATTGTTATAGTTAATTTTTGAGTAAAGTTCACATAATAAGATTCACAAAATAATTATCTTACATAAAAATGTATATCAGGCCAACGTCTGCCGTGTGTGTGTGTGTGTGTGTGTGTGTGTGTGTGTGTGTGTGTGTGTGTGTGTGTGTGTGTGTGTGTGTGTGTGTGTGTGTGTGTGTGTGTGTGTGTGTGTGTGTGTGTGTGTGTGTGTGTGTGTGTGTGTGTGTGTGTGTGTGTGTGTGTGTGTACAGTATGTGCTGGAGGCGAGCAAAAGCTCGGGAGAGAGGGGGGTGCCTGTCAGTCTCGATCCCCTCTGTCAAAGATGGTTAGACCTTATTTTTAAATATATTTTCAGTGGTATTATAAACAAGCACGCACCCATAAAGAAACCAAATTCAGCCCCTGGTGTTTACCATAATCTGGCAGTGTTACCATTTGGTGAAAGGCTCGGCCCACAAATACTCAGGCTGACTGGCTGTGGTTCAGGCAAAGGACAAATAAGTGCACTCGGAATATCCGGAAGGACAAAGTTAGTTACCTCAAGGAGCAGTTCTCTCTCTGTCGGTTTAGCCTAAAGAAGTTGTGGAAAACGGTTAAAGACCTGGACAATAAGCCCTCCTCCTCCCAGCTGCCCATGTCCCTTAATGTTGATGATGTGGTTGTTACTGACAACAAGAACATGGCTGATCTCTTTAATCAAAACATCATTAAGTCAGGATTCCTATTTGACTCAGCCACGCTCCCTTGCCGGTCCAACACTTCCTCATCTCCCAGCCCATCTAATGCAACTATCCCTGATGCTCCTCCCTCTCTCTTTTTCCCCCTGTCACACTACACAGCTTCTCCCTGCAGGTGCTAACGGAGCTCCTTAAACTTGACCATAAAAATAAACATCTGGTTTTGATAAATTCTTCTTTAAGGTTGCAGGCCTTATCATTGCTGACCTCTGACCTTTTTAACCTGTCTCTCCTCTATTGGTAGGTTCCTTGTGCTTGCAAGGCAGCCACAGTGCGTCCTTCATTTAAAGGAGGAGATTCAAGATGATCCTAGCTATTAAAAGGTCAATTTCTATCTTGCCCTGTTTATCAAAATTGTTGGAAAAACTTATCAATAATCAACTGACTTTTGCTTTCTTGATGTTTATAGTATTCTCTCCGTTATGCAATCTGGTTTCCGATCAGGTTATGGATGTGTCACTGCAACCATAAAGGTCCTCAGTGATGTCACCATTGCCCTTGACTCTAAGCAATGTTGTGCTGCTAATTTTATTGACTTGGCCAACGATTTTGAAACTGTAGACCAGGAGTCTCCAACCCTGTTCCTGGAGAGCTACCCTGCTGTAGGTTTTGAGCTCCAACGCCAGTTGTAACTAACCTGGTTCAGTTTATCAACCTGCTAATTATTAGAATCAGGTGTGCTAGATTAGGGTTGGAGTGAAAACCTACAGGAGGGTAGCTCTCCAGGAACAGGGATGGGGAGCCCGGCTTTGGACCTTTCCATTCTTGTGGGTCAGCTAAGGAGTATTGGTGTCTCTGAGGGGTCTTTGGCCTGGTTTGCTAACTCTCAAAGAGTGCAATGTGTAAAGTCAGAACATCTGCTGTCTCAGCCACTGCCTGTCACCAAGGGAGTTCCCCAAAGCTCGATCCTAGTCCCCACGCTCTTCTCAGTTTACACTAATAACACAGCTCAAGAAGTAGAAAGCTCCCTCATCCATTTAAATGTAGATAATATGTAATGTTATATTCAATCTTGTACTTTAAATGCAGATAATATGAAGTCTTATACTTATACCCTTCCCCGGATTTTGTGTTAAACGCTCTACAACAAAATGTTTTTAGAGTCCAACCAGCTTTCTCTGACCTTAACCTTGTTCTAGAACACCTCCAAAACAAAGGTAATGCGTTTCGGTATCTCTGAGGGTTTCGAGCTTGAGGTAGTCACCTCATACAAGTACTTGGGAGTGTGGCTAGACAGTACGCTGTCCTTCTCTCAGCACATATCAAAGTTGCTAAAGTTAAATCTAGACTTGCTTTCCTCTATCAAAATTGCTCCTCTTTCACCCCAGCTGCCAAACTAACCCTGATTCAGGTCACCATCCTACCCATTGTAAGATTCTGCTTTTCTTTTCTTAGTCAACCTTGTGTTCTTTGTCTTTGTCTTCTGGAACATAGCCCTGTTTCTTTGTCTTCTGGAACATAGCCCTGTTTCTTTGTGTTCTGGAACGTAGCCCTGTTTCTTTGTGTTCTGGAGCGTAGCGCTGTTTCTTTGTGTTCTGGAACGTAGCCCTGTTTCTTTGTGTTCTGGAACGTAGCCCTGTTTCTTTGTGTTCTGGAACGTAGCCCTGTTTCTTTGTGTTCTGGAACATAGCCCTGTTTCTTTGTGTTCTGGAACGCAGCCCTGTTTCTTTGTGTTCTGGAACGTAGCCCTGTTTCTCTGTGTTCTGGAACGTAGCCCTGTTTCTCTGTGTTCTGGAGCGTAGCGCTGTTTCTTTGTGTTCTGGAACGTAGCCCTGTTTCTTTGTGTTCTGGAACGTAGCCCTGTTTCTTTGTGGAACAGGAACAGAGGAGAGTTCTACATACCTGATATAGGAACAGAGGAGAGTTCTACATACCTGATATATTAACAGAAGAGAGTTCTACATACCTGATATAGGAACAGAGGAGAGTTCTACATACCTGATACAGGAACAGAGGAGAGTTCTACATACCTGATATATTAACAGAAGAGAGTTCTACATACCTGATATAGGAACAGAAGAGAGTTCTACATACCTGATATAGGAACAGAGGAGAGTTCTACATACCTGCTACAGGAACAGAGGAGAGTTCTACATACCTGATATAGGAACAGAGGAGAGTTGGGATATATTCTATTCTTTATATCATAAACATTGAGTGCCTAAATACAAGCCATAATCTATAAGCACAGAGAATGCTGTGAAATAACTATATCTTGGACAGTTGCAGGACAGACACACTATCATTTGTAGCAGACAGGGACAATTTACTTGATGTAATGTAGCAACAGACACTTTATTTGTGGAAGTGTCTCTGTGTAACAGGAAACCATTCAAGAATGTGAAACGCTTTGATTGAAGGCCACTTGAGTGCAAGTTATCTCCGAAGAAAACACCTTACAATTGTAATATCTCACACAGTCGTCTCCATAACCCATTCAAGTTTTATTAAAGACAACCATAATGTTTTTCAATCTCTGCGTTTCCATTCGTGCTTCCCTATATATTACACTACTTTAGACCAGGGCCCTGTTCTCTATATAGTGCACTACTTTAGACCAGAGCCCTATTCCCTAATAGCGCACTACTTTAGACCAGAGCCCTATTCCCTATATAGTGCACTACTTCATACCAGAGTCACATTCCCTATATAGTACACTACTTCATACCAGAGCCCTATTCCCTATATAGTACACTACTTCATACCAGAGCACTATTCCCTACATAGTGCACTACTTCATACCAGAGCCCGATAGCTATAGTACCTTCAGAAATTATTCATACCCCTTGACGACATATTGCATATTTTGTTGTTTTACAGCCTGAATTAAAATTGTATTATGTATTTTTTTCTTTCTCTCACCTCCCCACAATGACAAAGTGAAAACATGTTTTTTGAAATCTTTGCTCCTGAGTCAGCACATGTTAGAATCACCTTTGGCAATGATTAAAGTTGTGAGTTTTTCTGGGTAAGTCTCTACTAGCTTTGCACATCTGGATTGTACAATATTTGCCAACTATTCTTTTCAAAAGATCATCATTGCTAGACAACCATTTTCAGGTCTTGCCATAGATTTAGAGCAGATTTTAAGTCAAAACTGTAACTCAGGCACTCAGAAACATTCATTGTCTTCTTGGTAAGCGATGTCACGGAAATTCATACTGTGAGAGACTTCGTAATTTCTTCAAAAATCGTATTCATTTAATATCATTACATTTTCGCAATAATGAAGCTAGTCAACCCAACATTCTAGACTGTTGGGCCGAGCAGCCGAACCTTTACAGACAATGCAGAGTTCTTATATAGCTGACACTAAAGATGTTTAGTCATGGCTGGTTCCACCCCTCCCATGCTGATCGGGGGGCATCACAAGCCATCCTGAGTGCATCCTGTGGTCATCTGCACCTGGTGTTTAAACCTGGCTCAGTTTCCCAGATGCCAGGATGGTGTTGAGACAATGGATTATGTTCTACTCCTCCAGGCTGTCTCTATCCCGGTTACACCCACCACATCTTATCTCTGGAATGCAGGCTTTAGGTTTTATCACCAAGTCAACCATCAGCTCAAGCCCTAGAGGCCAGACTCAACCCGCAGAGACAGATGAGAGTACTCATCAGAGCTATTCGATGCATAAACAGTATTGTAACATACTCTGTAATTTTGCTCTCACAGCAACTCCAGTGTAGATTTGGCATTGTGTTTTTAAAGGTTATTGTCCTGCTGAAAGGTGAATTCAAGTGTGTTCAAAACAGGATGCATGTTTTGGAATATTTTCTTCTGTCAATTAGGTTAGTATTGTGCGGTAACTACAATGTTGTTGATACATCCTCAGTTTTCTCCTATCACAACCATTAAACTCTGTGACTGTTTTAAAGTCACCATTGGTCTCATCTACCAATAGGTGCCCTCCTTTGCGATGCTTTGGAAAACCTCCCTTGTCTTTCTGGTTGAATAAAAAGTTTACAATTCACTTCTCGACTGAGGGACCTTTCCGATAATTATATGTGTGTGGTACAGAGATGAGGTAGTCATTAAAAAATTATGTTAAACACTATTATTGTACACAGAGTGAGTCAATGCAACTTATTATGTGACTTGTTCAGTACATTTTTACTCCTGAACTTACTTAGGCTTACCATAACAAAAGGGTTGAATAATTAACGACTCAAGACATTTTCGGCTTTTCATTTTAAATGAATTTGTAAACATTTTGGAAAAACATAATTCCACTTCGACATTATTGTTGTGTGTAGGTCAGTGATAAGAAATATAAATTGTATCAGTCTTTAACAACAACAAAATGTGGACAAAGGGGTGTGAATACTTTCTGAAGGCACTGCATATCTTCACACTTCTATGAATGTGCCGGTGAAGGATAGGAAGTAGATGGGAAAGTGTTGTTGCTCTCAGAGAAAAGGACACGTTTTTAGTCATTTACCACACAGTAAAATGTCAAGATAACACACAGTAGAATGTCAAGATAACACAAAGTAGAATGTCAAAATAAAACACAGTAGAATATCAAGATAACATACAGTAGAATGTCAAGATAACACACAGTAGAATGTCAAGATAACACAGTAGAATGTCAAGATAACACACAGTAGAATGTCAAGATAACACAGTAGAATGTCAAGATAACACACAGTAGAATGTCAAGGTAACACACAGTAGAATGTCAAAATAACACAATAGAATGTCAAAATAACACAATAGATTGTCAAGATAACACACAGTAGAATGTCAAGGTAACACACAGTAGAATGTCAAAATAACACAATAGAATGTCAAAATAACACAACAGAATGTCAAGATAACATACAGTAGAATGTCAAGATGTCACACAGTAGAATGTCAAGATAACATAGTATAATGTCAAGATAACACAGTAGAATGTCAAGATAACACAGTAGAATGTCAAGATAACCTACCGTAGAATGTCAAGATAACACACAGTAGAATGTCAAGATAACACACAGTAGAATGTCAAGATAACACAGTAGAATGTCAAGATAACATACCGTAGAATGTCAAGATAACATACCGTAGAATGTCAAGATAACATACAGTAGAATGTCAAGATAACATATAGTAGAATGTCAAGATAACATACCATAGAATGACAAGATAACATACAGTAGAATGTCAAGATAACACACAGTAGAATATCAAGATAACACACAGTAGAATGTCAAGATAACACAGTAGAATGTCAAGATAACACAGTAGAATGTCAAGATAACCTACCGTAGAATGTCAAGATAACACACAGTAGAATGTCAAGATAACACACAGTAGAATGTCAAGATAACACAGTAGAATGTCAAGATAACATACCGTAGAATGTCAAGATAACATACCGTAGAATGTCAAGATAACATACCGTAGAATGACAAGATAACATACAGTAGAATGTCAAGATAACATATAGTAGAATGTCAAGATAACATACCATAGAATGACAAGATAACATACAGTAGAATGTCAAGATAACACACAGTAGAATATCAAGATAACACACAGTAGAATGTCAAGATAGCACACAGTAGAATGTCAAGATAACACAAAGTAGAATGTCAAGATAACACACAGTAGAATGTCAAGGTAACACACAGTAGAATGTCAAGATAACACCCAGTAGAATGGCAAGATAACACACAGTAGAATGTCAAGATAACACACAGTAGAATGTCAAGATAACACACAGTACAATGGCAAGATAACACACAGTAGAATGTCAAGATAACACACAGTAGAATGTCAAGATAACACACAGTAGAATGTCAAGATAACACACAGTAGAATGTCAAGATAACACACAGTAGTATGTCAAGATAACATAGGGTAGAATGTCAAGATAACACACAGTAGAATGTCAAGATAACACACAGTAGAATGTCAAGATAACACAGTAGAATGTCAAGATAACACAAAGTAGAATGTCAAGATAACACACAGTAGAATGTCAAGATAACGCACAGTAGAATGTAAAGATAACACACAGTAGAATGTCAAGATAACACACAGTAGAATGTCAAGATAACACACAGTAGAATGTCAAGATAACACACAGTAGAATGTCAAGATAACACACAGTAGAATGTCAAGATAACACAGTAGAATGTCAAGATAACACACAGTAGAATGTCAAGATAAAACACAGTAGAATGTCAAGATAACATACAGCAGTGTACCTGTGTATTTTTTCTTAAGGTTCTCACAGTTTATTTTTTTCACCAACGGAGGTGACAGTTGCTCCCCCAGCTCACACTCCTTCACATAGATCCTGAACAGACATACCATGAAGTACAATATTAACCATAACATGAGCAAAGTAGAGTTGTGTGAACTTTCTGTAGAGAAGCTAGACTGCCACAAACTTGATCAAATTGGAGTGCGAAGGTGAAACAGTAATGAGTGCAGTTTGCCATTACCTTCACAGGTTATGTGCAATGAAACTAGCGAGACCCATTCAGGCTGTAACCGTTCAGGTAGGGAACTAATATTGCATCGCATGAACATTACAATCAGAATCAACTCAACACAGATAAACCGAAGGTGACAAATCAGGAGAACAACAAGAAAAGACAAGTTTTGCGACCGCTGTCGGAAAATAGTAATGTAGGCTACCGCGTAACTAACGTTAGCTATAGCTAGCTAGTGGCAGTGCGTAGTGCAGTGGCAAGAGAGCTAACTATGGCCAAATTACTTACTCAAACCTTTTTTTGAGGCAGTTCTCCTGCCGTGTCCGCAACTGAATGAAATCCCTGGTATTGTCAACAATTTGAACACAAGCCCTGGTATTTACAACAAGTAGCTAGCTAGCTAGGCTAATGTTAAATATGAAGTTGTCGCTCAATAGCAAGTAACTGTCACGTTCCTGACCTATTTATGTTAGTTTTTGTGTGTTAGTTGGTCAGGACGTGAGGTTGGGTGGGCATTCTATGTTATCTGTTTCTATGTTGGTTTTGGTTTGCCTGGTATGGCTCTTGATTAGAGGCAGGTGGTTTGCGTTTGCCTCTGATTAAGAGTCATATTTAGGTAGGGCATTTCTCACTGTTTGTTTGTGGGTGGTTGTCTCCTGTGTCTGTGTCAATGTTTGCACCATACGGGACTGTTTACGGTTTGTTCATTTCATGTAGTCTGTTCCTGTTCATTTCGTTCTTCACGTTGTATGTAAGTTCGTCGTTCAGGTCTGTCTACTTTCGTTTTGTTATTTTGTATCATTTTCAAGTATAGTTCGTTTTGTCTTGTTAAATAAATTCATCATGTCATTTCAACGCGCTGCACCTTGGTTCAATCCCTGCTCCTCCTCTTCTGATGAAGAGGAGGAGGATTATCGTAACAGAACCACCCACCAAATGTCCAGAACCAAGCAGTGTGACTACGAGCAGCGACCAAATAATCAGGACTCGTGGACTTGGGACGATGTTCTGGATGGAAAGGGTGTCTACACATGGGAGGAGATCCTAGCTGGTAGAGATCGCCTCCCATGGGAACAGCTGGAGGCACTGAGGAGAGCGGAGGCTACCGGAGAGAGGAACCGGAGCTATGAGGGAACGCGTCTGGCACGGAAGCCGAAAAAGCCCGTGAGTAACTCCCAAAAATTTCTTGGGGGGGGGCTAAAGGGTAGTGGGCCAAGGGCAGGTAGGAGACCTGCGCCCACTTCCCAGGCTCACCGTGGAGAGCGGGAGTACGGGCAGGCGCCGTGTTACGCAGTAGAGCGCACGGTGTCTCCTGTACGAGTGCATAGCCCGGTGCGGGTTATTCCACCTCCCCGCACTGGGAGGGCTAGATTGGGTATTGAGCCAGGTGTCATGAGGCCGGCTCAACGCATCTGGTCACCAGTGCGTCTCCTCGGGCCGGCATACATGGCACCGGCCTTACGCATGGTTTCTCCGGTTCGCCTACATAGGCCGGTGCGGGTTATTCCACCTCCCCGCACTGGTCGGGCGACCGGGAGCATTCAACCAGGTAAGGTTGGGCAGGCTAAATGCTCAAGAGAGCCAGTACGCCTCCACGGTCCGGTATTTCCGGCACCACCTCCCCGCCCCAGCCTAGTACCTACAGTGTATACACTACGCACTAGGCTACCAGTGCGTATCCTGAGCCCTGTTCCTCCTCCACGCACTCTCCCTGTAGTGCGTGTATCTAGCCCGGTGCCTCCAGTTCCGGTCCCACGCACTAAGCTACCAGTGCGTCTCCAGAGCCCTGAACCCACTGTATCTTCTCCCCCTACTAATCCTGATGTGCTTGTCCTCAGCCCGGTGTCACCAGTGCCGGTACCACGCATCAGGGATAGAGTAGGCTTTGAGAATACAGTGTGCCCTGTCCCTGCTCCCCGCACTAGTAGGAAGGTGCTTATCATTAGCACGGTGCCTCCAGTTCCGGCACCACGCACCAGGTCTACAGTGCGCCATATCCGGCCAGAGCCATCCGTCTCCCCAGCGCCATCTGAGCCATCCGTCTCTCCAGCGCCATCTGAGCCATCCGTCTCTCCAGCGCCATCTGAGCCATCCGTCTCCCCAGCGCCATCTGAGCCATCCGTCTCCCCAGCGCCGTCTGAGCCATCCGTCTGCCAGGAGCCTGCAAAGCCGCCCGTCTGCCATGAGCCTGCAAAGCCGCCCGTCTGCCATGAGCCTACAGAGCCGTCAGCCAGACAGGAGCCGCTAGAGCCGTCAGCCAGACAGGAGCCGCTAGAGCCGTCAGCCAGACAGGATCTGCCAGAGCCGCCAACCAGACAGGATCTGCCAGAGCCGCCAACCAGACAGGATCTGCCAGAGCCGCCAACCAGACAGGATCTGCCAGAGCCGCCAACCAGACAGGATCTGCCAGAGCCGCCAGTGAGCCATGAGCAGCCAGAGCCGTCAGAGAGCCATGAGCAGCCAGAGCCGTCAGAGCGCCATGAGCGTCGTGAGCCGTCAGCCTGCCATGAGCGTCGAGAGCCGTCAGCCTGCCATGAGCGTCGAGAGCCGTCAGCCTGCCATGAGCGTCGAGAGCCGTCAGCCTGCCATGAGCGTCGAGAGCCGTCAGCCTGCCATGAGCGTCGAGAGCCGTCAGCCTGCCATGAGCGTCGAGAGCCGTCAGCCTGCCATGAGCGTCGAGAGCCGTCAGCCTGCCATGAGCGTCGAGAGCCGTCAGCCAGCCATGAGCATCGAGAGTCGTCAGTCAGCCATGAGCTGCCCTTCAGCCTGAAAAGGCTGGATACCCAGAACTGCCCATCAGTCCAGAGCTGTCTCTCTGTCCGGAGCTGCCTTTCAGTCCGGAGTTGCCCCTCTATCCTAATCTCCCTCTCTATCTTCATCTATCTCTATAGTCTTATCTATCCCTCTATCTTGATTTATCTCTCTGTCCTGGTGTTATCCTTATTTAATATATTATTAAGAGAATTGTGTGGGGGAAGAAAGAGGGTGGACATTCTTTGTGGGAGGAAGTTAGGATGGATTATGGTGGGGTGGGAACCGCGCCCGGAGCCTGAGCCACCACCGTGGTTAGATGCCCACCCAGACCCTCCCCTAGACTTTGTGCTGGTGCGTCCGGAGTTCGCACCTTGTGGGGGGGGTACTGTCACGTTCCTGACCTATTTATGTTAGTTTTTGTGTGTTAGTTGGTCAGGACGTGAGGTTGGGTGGGCATTCTATGTTATCTGTTTCTATGTTGGTTTTGGTTTGCCTGGTATGGCTCTTGATTAGAGGCAGGTGGTTTGCGTTTGCCTCTGATTAAGAGTCATATTTAGGTAGGGCATTTCTCACTGTTTGTTTGTGGGTGGTTGTCTCCTGTGTCTGTGTCAATGTTTGCACCATACGGGACTGTTTACGGTTTGTTCATTTCATGTAGTCTGTTCCTGTTCATTTCGTTCTTCACGTTGTATGTAAGTTCGTCGTTCAGGTCTGTCTACTTTCGTTTTGTTATTTTGTATCATTTTCAAGTATAGTTCGTTTTGTCTTGTTAAATAAATTCATCATGTCATTTCAACGCGCTGCACCTTGGTTCAATCCCTGCTCCTCCTCTTCTGATGAAGAGGAGGAGGATTATCGTAACAGTAACCCTGTATCAGTTATATATTTTATTCCTACTAGAGCACGTAGCTAGCTAAAGGCATGACAGGCAGCAGGCTGCAGATCTGGAACCTCATTTATAAAAAATAATCGTAGATTTAAAGTTGAACTTAGTCGTAAGATCATTTCTGACTGTGTGCTTATGTTCAGAAAACATACCGAGGATTAAAAAACCTTGCTTATGCAGGTTCTAAGAAGACGATTTGTAACTTACTCACCTGCGATCAATAATTCTCAAATTAACTGAAAATTGACGGCTTAAAGGTGCCTTTCAAAAAGCGAATTCCCGTTATAGAACGCTAGCACAAATGAGGTTTTAGTCAGGAATAGCTGTGGATCATCATGCGTAAAAAAAAAATTAACAATTCCGGTCTCTGAAAACTCTCTCCCTTCTAAAAGCACGGGTTTCAATGTCTTCCAATAACACAAGAACTGGCATTTAAAGTTGACTCGATTTTCAAAATGTTGCGTACTATTAAAATTTATTTATTTGCATAATCAAACCTACTATTTAAGACGCAGGTATGAGTATTAGGACATGGCCACTGTCTTATCTTTGTTTAACCCTGTGGCTTAACCCAGTATTGCTTACTCTTTCCAAAGTCAAGACAGAGCTTAATTTTTTTGACAAGACAGAGAGCAGAATTTGCCATCCATCGAGATGGATTCTTCCATTCCTTCCATGGTAATCGTCCCAGTCGTCCAACACACCTCTACCTAATTATCTGCTATATCAACTATTGAATCTGAAACAGGAGAATTACTATCAGAACCCAAATGAATCAATCAAAGATTCTCCTGCTTCTTTAAAAAACTGTACAATTCTGATGGTAGACATCAAGCCAGAGCAATTCATTTCTAAAAGAATAAGGAGAAGAAGCCGCCTCGCTGGGAGCCCAAATCTCTCTCAATGGTTAGAGCGTTGGACTTGTAACCGAAAGGTTGTGTAACCGATGTGAAATGGCTATCTAGTTAGCGGTGGGGCGCGCTAATAGCGTTTCAATCGGTGACGTCACTCACTTTGAGACTTTGAAGTAGTGGTTCCCCTTGCTCTGCAAGGGCCGCGGGTTTTGTGGAGCGATGGGTAACGATGCTTCGTGGGTGACTGTTGTTGATGTGTGCAGAGGGTCCCTGGTTCGCGCCCGGGTCGGGGCGAGGGGACGGACTAAAGTTATACTGTTACAGTTGCAAGATCAAATCCCCGAGCTGACAAAGTAAAAATCTGTTGTTCTGCCCCTGAACAAGGCAGTTAACCCACTGTTCCTAGGCTGTCATTGAAAATAAGAATTTGTTCTTAATTGGCTTGCCTAGTTTAATAAAGTAAAAATAAAAAATGAACTCAAAAGGGCATTGGATAGCATGAATAAAGGCAAATCACCTGGATGGGATGTTATTCCCCCTTATGTCTATGTTGCAATCATGTAGGTTCACTATTTCTAGACATTATTAACACAGCCGCTCACAAAATTTAATTTGGGAGAGATGTGAACACAGCACTAATTTTAATTTGGCTGAACATGTTGTTTAATGATGGTAGCTCCTTGAATCTCTCAATCAATCAGAGACAATTCCTGCTCGCAGGCATCACGGAGCCGCAGGCAGCACGGAGCCGCAGGCAGCACGGAGCCGCAGGCAGCACGGAGCCGCAGGCAGCACGGAGCCGCAGGCAGCACTGTCTCTGAGATGGAAATCCCCTCACTCTCTCCAGTTTAACCAGTGAATGCAGTTAGAAGTTATTAGAAGTTGTTACATTATAATTATCAACAGAGAGAATGAATGGTGATATAATCAAGGAACAATTGAGGCCTGGACAAATATATTTGATTCTATAAAGAACAATCTCAGCTTAAGTCCAACACACAAATGCAAACTAAAAACAGCTCTGGGAAAAAAAATTAAGACCACTTCAAAATGATCAGTTTCTCTGTTTTTACTATTTATAGGTATGTCTTTGGGTAAAATGTTTTTTGTATTTTTTATTCTATAAACTACTGACAACATTTCTCCCAAATTCCTAATATAAATATTGTCATTTAGAGCATTTATTTGTAGAAAATAACAACTGGTCAAAATAACAATAAAGATTAAGTTTTGTCAGACCTCGAATAACGGAAAGAAAATAAGTTCATATTCATTTTAATAAACAACAGAACACTTATATTTTAGCTTAGGAAGAGTTCAGAAATCAATACTTTGTGGAATAACCCTGATTTTCTATCACAGCTGTCATGCGTCTTGGCATGCTCTCCACCAGTCTTTCACATTGATGTTGGGGGACTTTATGCCACTCCTGGATCATCACCAATCCTCCACCAAATGTCACAGTGGGTGTGAGACCTGGAGAGGCCTACAAGCCACAGTGTCTCGCACCCACTGTTAAATTTGGTGGAGGATCTGTCTAGATATACCGTGTCTAGAGTATCTAGATCTACAGTGTCTAGAGTGTCTAGATATACAGTGTCTAGAGTGTCTAGATATACAGTGTCTAGAGTGTCTAGATGTACAGTGTCTAAAGTGTCTAGATCTACAGTGTCTAGATATACAGTGTCTAGAGTGTCTAGATATACAGTATCTAGAGTGTTTAGATCTACAGTGTCTAGAGTGTTTAGATCTACAGTATCTAGAGTGCCTAGATATACAGTGTCTAGAGTGTCTAGATATACAGTATCTAGAGTGTTTAGATTTACAGTGTCTAGAGTGTCTAGATCTACAGTGTCTAGAGTGTCTAGATATACATTGTCTAGATTGTCTAGCTCTACAGTGTCTAGAGTGTCTAGATATACAGTGTCTAGGGTGTCTAGATATACAGTGTCTAGAGTGTCTAGATATACAGTGTCTAGAGTGTCTAGATATACAGTGTCTAGGGTGTCTAGATATACAGTGTCTAGGGTGTCTAGATATACAGTGTCTAGAGTGTCTAGATATACAGTGTCTAGAGTGTCTAGATATACAGTGTCGAGTATCCACATAGACTTCAGAGAATAGTGCAAAGGTAAGCACTGTAGTGTCAATATTTGACTAAAGTGTCTAACAAAATCTGTAGAAATGTAATTCAAGCACTCCTGAAAACAGATATAGATTACACATGTCCTGGTTGTCTCACAACATGCAGTAAGCATAGCTCTGGTAACTAGTTTTCAAGGCAAATTCATCTCTTCTCTACATTTGACTATAATCTGCCTGAACGATAGCGTTACCAATGTGGTTAAATGTGATTTTGTCAGACAGTTCCTCACTGAGCCATGAAGAGGCAGCATTGTCATGTTTGTAAATGTCTTTCATGGGGGGACGTAGTCCATGATACACGTCACAAAAAATAGTGAAAAGAAATGCATCAATAACTCAAAGTACAGAAGACACATATGCAATTCCTGTATAAAGAAATACCAAATATAATCAGATCTGGTTAGACACTACCATGTACCCTGGCCATCTCCTGTATACAGAAATACTATATAGAATCAGATCTGGTTAGACACTACCATGTACCCTGGCCATCTCCTGTATACAGAAATACTATATAGAATCAGATCTGGTTAGACACTACCATGTACCCTGGCCATCTCCTGTATACAGAAATACCATATACATCTGGTCAGCAATCTAACATCCCATTACTCCATCTGGTCAACAGTCTAACATCCCATTACTCCATCACACCTCCATCTGGTCAACAGTCTAACATCCTATTACTCCATCACACCTCCATCTGGTCAACAGTCTAACATCCTATTACTCCATCTGGTCAACAGTCTAACATCCCATTACTCCATCACACCTCCATCTGGTCAACAGTCTAACATCCCATTACTCCATCACACCTCCATCTGGTCAACAGTCTAACATCCCATTACTCCATCACACCTCCATATGGTCAACAGTCTAACATCCCATTACTCCATCTGGTCAACAGTCTAACATCCCATTACTCCATCACACCTCCATCTGACCAACAGTCTAACATCCCATTACTCCATCACACCTCCATCTGGTCAACAGTCTAACATCACATTACTCCATCACACCTCTATCTGGTCAACAGTCTAACATCCCATTACTCCATCACACCTCCATCTGACCAACAGTCTAACATCCCATTACTCCATCACACCTCCATCTGGTCAACAGTCTAACATCCCATTACTCCATCACACCTCCATTTGGTAAACAGTCTAACATCCCATTACTCTATCTGGTCAACAGTCTAACATCCCATTACTCCATCACACCTCCATCTGACCAACAGTCTAACATCCCATTACTCCATCACACCTCCATCTGACCAACAGTCTAACATCCCATTACTCCATCTGGTCAACAGTCTAACATCCCATTACTCCATCACACCTCCATCTGGTCAACAGTCTAACATCCCATTACTCCATCACACCTCCATCTGGTCAACAGTCTAACATCCCATTACTCCATCACACCTCCATATGGTCAACAGTCTAACATCCCATTACTCCATCACACCTCCATCTGGTCAACAGTCTAACATCCCATTACTCCATCACACCTCTATCTGGTCAACAGTCTAACATCCCATTACTCCATCACACCTCTATCTGGCCAACAGTCTAACATCCCATTACTCCATCACACCTCTATCTGGTCAAAAGTCTAACATCCCATTACTCCATCACACCTCCATCTGGTCAACAGTCTAACATCGCATTACTCCATCACACCTCCATCTGGTCAACAGTCTAACATCACATCACTCCATCACACCTCCATCTGGTCAACAGTCTAACATCCCATTACTCCATCTGGTCAACAGTCTAACATCCCATTACTCCATCTGGTCAACAGTCTAACATCCCATTACTCCATCTGGTCAACAGTCTAACATCCCATTACTCCATCTGGTCAACAGTCTAACATCCCATTACTCCATCTGGTCAACAGTCTAACATCCCATTACTCCATCTGGTCAACAGTCTAACATCCCATTACTCCATCTGGTCAACAGTCTAACATCCCATTACTCCATCTGGTCAACAGTCTAACATCCCATTACTCCATCACACCTCCATCTGGTCAACAGTCTAACATCCCATTACTCCATCACACCTCCATCTGGTCAACAGTCTAACATCACATCACTCCATCACACCTCCATCTGGTCAACAGTCTAACATCCCATTACTCCATCTGGTCAACAGTCTAACATCCCATTACTCCATCACACCTCCATTTGGTAAACAGTCTAACATCCCATTACTCCATCTGGTCAACAGTCTAACATCCCATTACTCCATCACACCTCCATCTGGTCAACATTCTAACATCCCATTACTCCAACACACCTCCATCTGGTCAACAGTCTAACATCCCATTACTCCATCACACCTCCATCTGACCAACAGTCTAACATCCCATTACTCCATCACACCTCCATCTGGTCAACAGTCTAACATCCCATTACTCCATCACACCTCCATCTGGTCAACAGTCTAACATCCCATTACTCCATCACACCTCTATATGGTCAACAGTCTAACATCCCATTACTCCATCTGGTCAACAGTCTAACATCCCATTACTCCATCACACCTCCATCTGGTCAACAGTCTAACATCCCATTACTCCATCACACCTCCATCTGGTCAACAGTCTAACATCACACCTCCACCTGGTCAACAGTCTAACATCCCATTACTCCATCACACCTCCATCTGGTCAACAGTCTAACATCCCATTACTCCATCACACCTCCATCTCGTCAACAGTCTAACATCCCATTACTCCATTTGGTCAACAGTCTAACATCACATTACTCCATCACACCTCTATCGGTCAACAGTCTAACATCCCATTACTCCATCTGGTCACCAGTCTAACATCCCATTACTCCATCACACCTCCATCTCGTCAACAGTCTAACATCCCATTACTCCATCACACCTCCATCTGGTGAACAGTCTAACATCCCATTACTCCATACACCTCCATCTGGTCACCAGTCTAACATCCCATTACTCCATCACACCTCTATCTCGTCAACAGTCTAACATCCCATTACTCCATCACACCTCTATCTGGTCAACAGTCTAACATCCCATTACTCCATCACACCTCCATCTGGTCAACAGTCTAACATCCCATTACTCCATCACACCTCCATCTGGTCAACAGTCTAACATCACACCTCCACCTGGTCAACAGTCTAACATCCCATTACTCCATCACACCTCCATCTGGTCAACAGTCTAACATCCCATTACTCCATCACACCTCCATCTCGTCAACAGTCTAACATCCCATTACTCCATTTGGTCAACAGTCTAACATCACATTACTCCATCACACCTCTATCGGTCAACAGTCTAACATCCCATTACTCCATCTGGTCACCAGTCTAACATCCCATTACTCCATCACACCTCCATCTCGTCAACAGTCTAACATCCCATTACTCCATTACACCTCCATCTGGTGAACAGTCTAACATCCCATTACTCCATCACACCTCCATCTGGTCACCAGTCTAACATCCCATTACTCCATCACACCTCTATCTGGTAAACAGTCTAACATCCCATTACTCCATCTGGTCAACAGTCTAACATCCCATTACTCCATCACACCTCCATTTGGTAAACAGTCTAACATCCCATTACTCCATCTGGTCAACAGTCTAACATCCCATTACTCCATCACACCTCCATCTGGTCAACAGTCTAACATCCCATTACTCCATCACACCTCCATCTGGTCAACAGTCTAACATCCCATTACTCCATCACACCTCCATATGGTCAACAGTCTAACATCCCATTACTCCATCACACCTCCATCTGGTCAACAGTCTAACATCCCATTACTCCATCACACCTCTATCTGGTCAACAGTCTAACATCCCATTACTCCATCACACCTCTATCTGGTCAACAGTCTAACATCCCATTACTCCATCACACCTCTATCTGGTCAACAGTCTAACATCCCATTACTCCATCACACCTCCATCTGGTCAACAGTCTAACATCACATTACTCCATCACACCTCCATCTGGTCAACAGTCTAACATCCCATTACTCCATCTGGTCAACAGTCTAACATCCCATTACTCCATCTGGTCAACAGTCTAACATCCCATTACTCCATCTGGTCAACAGTCTAACATCCCATTACTCCATCTGGTCAACAGTCTAACATCCCATTACTCCATCTGGTCAACAGTCTAACATCCCATTACTCCATCTGGTCAACAGTCTAACATCCCATTACTCCATCACACCTCCATCTGGTCAACAGTCTAACATCCCATTACTCCATCACACCTCCATCTGGTCAACAGTCTAACATCACATCACTCCATCACACCTCCATCTGGTCAACAGTCTAACATCCCATTACTCCATCTGGTCAACAGTCTAACATCCCATTACTCCATCACACCTCCATTTGGTAAACAGTCTAACATCCCATTACTCCATCTGGTCAACAGTCTAACATCCCATTACTCCATCACACCTCCATCTGGTCAACATTCTAACATCCCATTACTCCAACACACCTCCATCTGGTCAACAGTCTAACATCCCATTACTCCATCACACCTCCATCTGACCAACAGTCTAACATCCCATTACTCCATCACACCTCCATCTGGTCAACAGTCTAACATCCCATTACTCCATCACACCTCCATCTGGTCAACAGTCTAACATCCCATTACTCCATCACACCTCTATATGGTCAACAGTCTAACATCCCATTACTCCATCTGGTCAACAGTCTAACATCCCATTACTCCATCACACCTCCATCTGGTCAACAGTCTAACATCCCATTACTCCATCACACCTCCATCTGGTCAACAGTCTAACATCACACCTCCACCTGGTCAACAGTCTAACATCCCATTACTCCATCACACCTCCATCTGGTCAACAGTCTAACATCCCATTACTCCATCACACCTCCATCTCGTCAACAGTCTAACATCCCATTACTCCATTTGGTCAACAGTCTAACATCACATTACTCCATCACACCTCTATCGGTCAACAGTCTAACATCCCATTACTCCATCTGGTCACCAGTCTAACATCCCATTACTCCATCACACCTCCATCTCGTCAACAGTCTAACATCCCATTACTCCATCACACCTCCATCTGGTGAACAGTCTAACATCCCATTACTCCATACACCTCCATCTGGTCACCAGTCTAACATCCCATTACTCCATCACACCTCTATCTGGTCAACAGTCTAACATCCCATTACTCAATCACACCTCTATCTGGTCAACAGTCTAACATCCCATTACTCCATCACACCTCCATCTGGTCAACAGTCTAACATCACATTACTCCATCACACCTCCATCTGGTCAACAGTCTAACATCCCATTACTCCATCACACCTCCATCTGGTGAACAGTCTAACATCCCATTACTCCATCACACCTCCATCTGGTCAACAGTCTAACATCCCATTACTCCATCACACCTCCATCTGGTCAACAGTCTAACATCACACCTCCACCTGGTCAACAGTCTAACATCCCATTACTCCATCACACCTCCATCTGGTCAACAGTCTAACATCCCATTACTCCATCACACCTCCATCTCGTCAACAGTCTAACATCCCATTACTCCATTTGGTCAACAGTCTAACATCACATTACTCCATCACACCTCTATCGGTCAACAGTCTAACATCCCATTACTCCATCTGGTCACCAGTCTAACATCCCATTACTCCATCACACCTCCATCTCGTCAACAGTCTAACATCCCATTACTCCATCACACCTCCATCTGGTGAACAGTCTAACATCCCATTACTCCATCACACCTCCATCTGGTCACCAGTCTAACATCCCATTACTCCATCACACCTCTATCTGGTAAACAGTCTAACATCCCATTACTCCATCACACCTCCATCTGGTCAACAGTCTAACATCCCATTACTCCATCTGGTCACCAGTCTAACATCCCAATACTCCATCACACCTCTATCTGGTCAACAGTCTAACATCCCATTACTCCATCTGGTCAACAGTCTAACATCCCATTACTCCATCACACCTCCATCTGGTCAACAGTCTAACATCCCATTACTCCATCACACCTCCATATGGTCAACAGTCTAACATCCCATTACTCCATCACACCTCCATCTGACCAACAGTCTAACATCCCATTACTCCATCACACCTCCATCTGGTCAACAGTCTAACATCACATTACTCCATCACACCTCTATCTGGTCAACAGTCTAACATCCCATTACTCCATCACACCTCCATCTGGTCAACAGTCTAACATCACATCACTCCATCACACCTCCATCTGGTCAACAGTCTAACATCCCATTACTCCATCTGGTCAACAGTCTAACATCCCATTACTCCATCACACCTCCATTTGGTAAACAGTCTAACATCCCATTACTCCATCTGGTCAACAGTCTAACATCCCATTACTCCATCACACCTCCATCTGACCAACAGTCTAACATCCCATTACTCCATCACACCTCCATCTGACCAACAGTCTAACATCCCATTACTCCATCACACCTCCATCTGGTGAACAGTCTAACATCCCATTACTCCATCACACCTCCATCTGGTCAACAGTCTAACATCCCATTACTCCATCACACCTCTATCTGGTCAACAGTCTAACATCCCATTACTCCATCACACCTCTATCTGGTCAACAGTCTAACATCCCATTACTCCATCACACCTCCATCTGGTCAACAGTCTAACATCACATTACTCCATCACACCTCCATCTGGCCAACAGTCTAACATCCCATTACTCCATCTGGTCACCAGTCTAACATCCCAATACTCCATCACACCTCTATCTGGTCAACAGTCTAACATCCCATTACTCCATCTGGTCAACAGTCTAACATCCCATTACTCCATCACACCTCCATCTGGTCAACATTCTAACATCCCATTACTCCAACACACCTCCATCTGGTCAACAGTCTAACATCCCATTACTCCATCACACCTCCATCTGACCAACAGTCTAACATCCCATTACTCCATCACACCTCCATCTGGTCAACAGTCTAACATCCCATTACTCCATCACACCTCCATCTGGTCAACAGTCTAACATCCCAATACTCCATCACACCTCTATCTGGTCAACAGTCTAACATCCCATTACTCCATCTGGTCAACAGTCTAACATCCCATTACTCCATCACACCTCCATCTGGTCAACAGTCTAACATCCCATTACTCCATCACACCTCCATCTGGTCAACAGTCTAACATCACACCTCCACCTGGTCAACAGTCTAACATCCCATTACTCCATCACACCTCCATCTGGTCAACAGTCTAACATCCCATTACTCCATCACACCTCCATCTGGTCACCAGTCTAACATCCCATTACTCCATCACACCTCCATCTCGTCAACAGTCTAACATCCCATTACTCCATTTGGTCAACAGTCTAACATCACATTACTCCATCACACCTCTATCGGTCAACAGTCTAACATCCCATTACTCCATCTGGTCACCAGTCTAACATCCCATTACTCCATCACACCTCCATCTCGTCAACAGTCTAACATCCCATTACTCCATCACACCTCCATCCGGTGAACAGTCTAACATCCCATTACTCCATCACACCTCCATCTGGTCACCAGTCTAACATCCCATTACTCCATCACACCTCTATCTGGTAAACAGTCTAACATCCCATTACTCCATCACACCTCCATCTGACCAACAGTCTAACATCCCATTACTCCATCACACCTCCATCTGATCAACAGACTAACATCCCATTACTCCATCACACCTCTATATGGTCAACAGTCTAACGTCCTATTACTCCATCACACCTCTATCTGGTCAACAGTCTAACATCCCATTACTCCATCACACCTCTATCTGGTCAACAGTCTAACATCCCATTACTCCATCACACCTCCACCTGGTCAACAGTCTAACATCCCATTACTCCATCACACTTCCATCTGACCAACAGTCTAACATCCCATTACTCCATCACACCTCCATCTGACCAACAGTCTAACATCCCATTACTCCATCTGGTCACCAGTCTAACATCCCAATACTCCATCACACCTCTATCTGGTCAACAGTCTAACATCCCATTACTCCACCTGGTCAACAGTCTAACATCCCATTACTCCATCACACCTCCATCTGGTCAACAGTCTAACATCATATTACTCCATCACACCTCCATCTCGTCAACAGTCTAACATCCCATTACTCCATTTGGTCAACAGTCTAACATCACATTACTCCATCACACCTCTATCTGGTCAACAGTCTAACATCCCATTACTCCATCTGGTCACCAGTCTAACATCCCATTACTCCATCACACCTCCATCTCGTCAACAGTCTAACATCCCATTACTCCATCACACCTCCATCTGGTGAACAGTCTAACATCCCATTACTCCATCACACCTCCATCTGGTCACCAGTCTAACATCCCATTACTCCATCACACCTCTATCTGGTAAACAGTCTAACATCCCATTACTCCATCACACCTCCATCTGACCAACAGTCTAACATCCCATTACTCCATCACACCTCCATCTGATCAACAGACTAACATCCCATTACTCCATCACACCTCTATATGGTCAACAGTCTAACGTCCTATTACTCCATCACACCTCTATCTGGTCAACAGTCTAACATCCCATTACTCCATCACACCTCTATCTGGTCAACAGTCTAACATCCCATTACTCCATCTGGTCAACAGTCTAACATCCCATTACTCCATCACACCTCCATCTGGTCAACAGTCTAACATCCCATTACTCCATCACACCTCCATCTGGTCAACAGTCTAACATCCCATTACTCCAACACACCTCCATCTGGTCAACAGTCTAACATCCCATTACTCCATCACACCTCCATCTGACCAACAGTCTAACATCCCATTACTCCATCACACCTCCATCTGGTCAACAGTCTAACATCCCATTACTCCATCACACCTCCATCTGGTCAACAGTCTAACATCCCATTACTCCATCACACCTCCATCTGGTCAACAGTCTAACATCCCATTACTCCATCTGGTCACCAGTCTAACATCCCATTACTCCATCACACCTCCATCTGGTCAACAGTCTAACATCCCATTACTCCATCACACCTCCATCTGACCAACAGTCTAACATCCCATTACTCCATCACACCTCCACCTGGTCAACAGTCTAACAACAGTAATATCTAACTAAATGCTTGTGTTCCTAGCTCCAGCAGTAGAGTAATATCTAACTAAATGAGTGTGTTCCTAGCTCCAACCGTACAGTAATATCTAACTAAATGCTTGTGTTCCTAGCTCCAACAGTGCAGTAGTATCTAACTAAATGATTGTGGTCCTAGCTCCAACAGTACAGTAATATCTAACTAAATGCTTGTGTTCCTAGCTCCAACCGTACAGTAATATCTAACTAAATGATTGTGTTCCTAGCTCCAACAGTACAGTAATATCTAACTAAATGATTGTGTTCCTAGCTCCAACAGTGCAGTAATATCTAACTAAATGCTTGTGTTCCTAGCTCCAACAGTACAGTAATATCTAACTAAATGATTGTGTTTCTAGTTCCAACAGTGTAGTAATATCTAACTAAATGCTTGTGTTCCTAGCTCCAACAGCACAGTAATATCTAACTAAATGCTTGTGTTCCTAGCTCCAACAGTAGAGTAATATCTAACTAAATGAGTGTGTTCCTAGCTCCAGCAGTGCAGCAATATCTGACCAGTAATATCTTACAGATGAGATGTCCAATAAGACCAGAGCAGTCCTTAGAGATTCAGAATCAGTTGAGGTCACACGCAGTGCCTCTACCTACCCTGTCTGTGTTGCATTGATCTGCTATGATACCCACCGCTCCAACCTGCATTACTCAGCATTCGTCCAAAATGGCACCCTATTCCCTACATGGTGCACTACTTTTGACCAGGTCTCTATGGGTCTTGGTCTAAAGTCTTTATAAGGCATAGGGTTAAAATTGGGACTTTGTCTCTTATTCCAAGCCGCAGTTAGGGTGATAAAATCAGAACACCATTTTGCTAGTCCTGGTCTAACTGGCGCCACGGTGATCTAATGACACCGCCGGGATGCGCCTGGTTGTCAACGGTGATTGACTGTTGATGGTATGCTTTTTATTTCCGTGGGGGGTTGGAGGGGCAAGAGAAGGAAGAGCCTGCTGGCTGCACTATGCCAATCCACAACAGCAGAGAGGTACAATATAGTAGAGTTGAGAGATTAGTCCTTTTTGAGGTCTGTTTGGTTTGGGTTCTGTTATAAATTTAGTTTTTTTTATCACGGTTTTCGAATTTTATTTAGATAATTGTATTTTTTTACATTATATTAGTTGTGAAATAATGTTATTGAAATGATTTTAGAGATTCATAATGGAATTTACAAAGCCAAAATTAGTGAACGTTCAATTGCCAAAACATTGAATTCATTCCATGGTCTCTGTCAGGTCCACATTTTGTAGACATCGATAGAAAAACAGGAAATGACTATGAAATAAGTAAATATTTCAGTTGTGTACATTACTTATTTTTTATTTTGTGACTTTATTATTTTTTATTCCTTAAAGTCATCTTCTCATCTCTGCTCAGGCAGTAGCAGCCAAACAGTCAGACAACGTTATCTCTATGCTTCCCGTACTGTACTGTCTTTGAGTCATCCTATTTAGGTAGGGAAGTAGCAAGCTGACCTCTCATGTGGTCTGTGTGTAGGATATCTGTCTCCGGCTGAGCAGGAACAAACAGACGCAATGGATTATTGTCATTGCAGTTAATTACCAAGTTTCTGCCCTGAACAAGGCTGAATATTTGCCTAATGAAAACTACAATTCCCTTCAGCCCAGCGTCCGACATACAGTACCAGTCAAACATTTGGACACACCTACTCATTCCAGGGTTTTTCTTTATATTTACTATTTTCTACATTGTAGAATATGAGTGAAGACGTTAAAACTATGAAATAACACATATGGAATCATGTAGTAACCAAAAAAGTTTTAAACAAATCAAAATACATTTTATATTTGAGATTCTTCAAAGTAGCCAAACTTTGCCTTGATGACAGCTTTGCACACTCTTTGCATTCTCTCAACCAGCTTCATGAGGTAGTCAACTGGAATGAATTTCAATTAAGGATTAGCCCCCTTTTTAAAATCTTCTCCTAAAATGACATACCCAAATCTAACTGCCTGTAGCTCAGGCAAAGTTTGGCTACTTTGAAGAATCTCAAATATAAAATGTCTTTTGATTTGTTTAAAACTTTTTTGGTTACTACATGATTCCATGTGTGTTATTTCATAGTTTTAACGTCTTCACTCATATTCTACAATGTAGAAAATAGTCTTGGTACCACTTGAAAGGAAAAACTTTGAAGTTTGTAGAAATGGGAAAGGAATGTAGTTAGATCTGGTAAAATAAAAATAATATAAAATATAATACAAAGAAAAAAACAACCGTTCTATTGTATTTTTTTGTACCATCATCTTTGAAATGCAAGAGAAAGGCCATAATGTATTAGTCCAGTCCAGGTGCAATTTAGATTTTGGCCACTAGATGGCATCAGTGTATGTGCAAAGTTTTAGACTGATCCAATGAACCATTACATTTCTGTTCAAAATATTGTATTAAGACTCCCCAAATATATTCAAGAAGGGCCTTTTCCCCTTTATTCAGATTAAACCTGCTCACTTTCGGGTATTTGAAAAGGAAACAAAATATCTCCAAAATATCTTTATTCTGTAAACAAGCCATAGAAAGTTGGTTGCAATTTCAGTTTAATCCACATGAAAGGACGGAACCACCAGTACAACAAATATTGTGGTTAAATTCAAATATACTATGTGATTAAAAACATGTATTTATCGAAGAATTAAAAAAATATATATTTAAAGTATAATTTTAGTGAATGATATCATAAATAGGACTGGTGGAGTTATGTCACACATGCAGCTAACACAGACATATGGAAATGTATGCTCTACCCAAAATTACAACCAATTAATTGCAGCATTACCACAAATGGAAGAGGCAAGTAGAAGGGGAAAAAGTAAGAAACTTGTGTCGGCCCTGTATTAAAGAACACAAATTGTTCAAGAATAGTGTGATAAATAAAAACATATACCAATTTCATTTAAGGACCAAAAAACTGACAGCTGTGCCATATAAATGGCAAAATAGTTGGGAAGAGATTTTCGATGTACCCATTCCATGGCACATGGTTTATGAATTGATATGCAAAACAACGCTGGATTCAAAACTTCAAATTTTTCAATTTAAATTACTGTACAAAATTCTTGCAACTAATAGAATGTTATATATATGGGGGATACAATCTTCCCAGCTCTGTAGATTCTGCTGTGAGGAGGCAGAGTCATTAGATATTTTATTTTGGTATTGTCCATATGTAGCTCGTTTTTGGTCACAGGTCCAGGAATGGCTGAAGAATTGCAACATTTGCCTAGAACTAATGCTACGGATAGCAATACTGGGTGATTTGAAAAGCCATAGTCAATCAATCAATAATATAATAATTATTTTAGCAAAAATCTTTGCTTACACATTAGCCCACGCTAGCTCAACCGTCCCGTGGAAGGGAAACCGATCTCAAATAAGTTTTAACAGGTAAAATTAAAAGGTGTGCCTAGTTAATAGTTATTTTGTGGAATTTCTTTCCTTCTTAATGCGTTTGAGCCAAGCAGTTGTGTTGTGACAAGGTAGGGGTGGTAACAGAAGATAGACCTATTTGGTAAAATACCATGTCCATATTATGGCAAGAACAGCTCAAATAAGCAAAGAGAAATGACAGTCCATCGTTACTTTAAGATATGAAGGTCAGTCAATCCGGGGAAATTCAAGAAATGTTAAAGTTCAAGTGCAGTCACAAAAGCAATCAAGCGCTATGATGAAACTGGCTCTCATGATGACCGCCACAGGAAAGGAAGACCCAGAGTTACCTCTTTTGCAGAGGATAAGTTCATTGAAGTTAACTGCACCTCAGATTGCAGCCCAAATAAATGCTTAACGAAGTTCAAGTAACCGACACATCTCAACATCAACTGTTCAGAGGAGACTGCATGAATCAGGCCTTCATGGTTGAATTGCTGCAAAGAAACCACCACTAAAAGGACACCAATAAGAAGAGACTTGCTTTGGCCAAGAAACATGAACAATGGGCATTAGACCAGTGGAAATCTGTCCTTTGGTCTGAATTGTCCAAATTTAGGAATTTTGGTTCCAACTGCAATGTCCTTGTGAGACACGGAGTAGGTGAATGGATGATCTCCTCATGTGTGGTTCCCATCGTGAAGCATGGAGAAGGAGGTGTGATGGTGTGGGGGTGCTTTGATGGTGGCACTGTCTTTGATTTATTTAGAATTCAAGGCACACTTAACCAGCATGGCTACAACAGCATTCTGCATCGATACGCCATCCCACCTGCATTGCGCTTAGTCGGACTATGATTTGTTTTTCAACAGGAAAATGACCCAAAACACACCTCCACGCTGTGTAAGGGCTATTTGACCAAGAAGGAGAGTGATGGAGGGCTGCATCAGATTACCTTGCCTCCACAATCACCCGACCTCAACCCAGTTGAGATGGTTTAGGATTGGTTGGACCGCAGAGTGAAGGAAAAGCAGCCAACAAGTGCTAAGCATGTGTGGGAACTCCTTCAAGACTGTTGGAAAAGCATTCCTCATGAAGCTGAATGAGAAGGTCTGTCCACATTTTTGACTGGTACTTTTGTTCTTGACTTAATTTCTCTCCTGAATGATTTGATTTCTTTCTAGGGAAATTATGCGTTGATCAAAATAAAATCTAAATATCTAAATTGAACGGCCGTTGGTAATTGTTGTTAATTATTTATTTAGTTTATTTATCTTGTAAAGTATTCAGAAAGTTTACTTTTTCCACATTATGTTACGTTACATATTTTTTTTATCCTCACCAATCTACACGCACTATTTCATAATGACATCACAATACCCCATAATACGTTTTTGGGAAATATTTGAAAATGCATGAAATAAAATAACCTGAAAAACCTTATTTACATAATTATTCAGACCCTTTGCTATGAGACTCGAAATTGAGCTCAGGTGCATCCTGTTTCCATTGATCATCCTTGAGATGTTTCTACAACTTGATTGGAGTCTACCTGTAGCAAGTTCAATTGATTGGACATGATTTGGAAAGGCACACACCTGTCTATATAAGGTCCCACAGTTGACAGTGCATGTCAGAGCAAAAACCAAGCCAGGAGGTCGAAGGAATTGTTCGGAGAGCTCCTAGACAGGATTGTGTCGAGGCACAGATCTGGGGAAGGGTACCAAAAAATGTCTGCACTATTGAAGGTCCCCAGGAACACAGTTGCCGCCATCATACTTAAATGGAAGAAGTTTGGAACCACCAAGACTCTTCTTAGAGCTGACCGCCTGGCCAAACTGTGTAATCTGGGGAGAAGCACCTTGGTCAGGGAGGTGACTAAGAACCCGATGGTCACTCTGACAGCGCTCCAGTGTTCCTCTGTGGAGATGGGAGAACCTTCCAGAAGGACAACCATCACTGCAGCACTCCACAAATCAGGCCTTTATGGTAGAGTGACCAGACTAGTCAGGATAGAGGCAATGATGAACGGATCAAAGTACAGAGAGATCTTTGATGAAAACCTCCTCTAGAGCGCTCAGGACCTCAGACTGCGGCGAAGGTTCACCTTCCAACAGGATAATGACCCTAAGCACACAGCCAAGTCAACACATGAGTGGCTTCGAAGCAAGTCTCTGAATGTCGATGAGTGACCCAGCCAAAGCCCGGACTTGAACCCGATCGAACATCTCTGACAAGACTTGAAAATATCTGTGACGCAACGCTCCCCAACCTGACAGAGCTTGAGAGAATCTCCAGAGAAGAATGGGAGAAACTCCCCAAATACAGGTGTAGCATCATACCCAAGAAGACTCAAGGCTGTAATCACTGCCAAAGGTGCTTCAACAAAGTACTGAGTAAAGGGTACTTATGTAAATGAGATATTTCTTTTTTTTTCAAATTTGAAAAGTTTCTAAAAACCTGTTTTTGCTTTGTAATTATTCGGTATTATCTGTAGATTGATTAGGGGAAAAAACAATTTAATCAATTTTAGAATAAGGCTGTAACCTAACAAAATATAGGAAAAGTCAAGGGATGTGAAATTCCGTTAACCGCGCAGCAGAGAGAGAGAGAGACAGAGAGAGAGAGACAGAGAGATACAGAGACACAGAGACACACAGACTGTGTATGTGTGTGTGTGTGTATTTGTATAAACCTTGCTGTCTGTCTATCTGACATTTACAACATTGTTTCAATATTCACATTTGATCTCCAGCTGTTGTATAGTAATGAACATGTCGGGAGTCAGGAATCGGGATGAGACAGACAGGTAGGCAGTTTTTATCAGCCAGTCGAAATCATGAATCAGCATCATTATTATGGAAATGTTCATTAGAAAACATTTAAAACTAAACGAAGTGCAGATCGTTTCCATGCAAGAAATGGAGATCCTCAGATGCCTCTCATTTAATGAGTCGATGAAATAATGAAACACCTGCTGGATTAGAAGAGCGAGAGAGAGAGGGAGGAGGAGGAGAAAGAGAAGGAAAGACAATCACACTCAGAGACACACACACTGATGGGGGGGAATGCAGAGAGAGAAAGACAGTTGGGTGTGATGGAGTGGTGTGTGAACGGACAGAGGGATAATGGAAAAAGGAAAAATGGTAGATGGAGGGAGTTAGGGGGCTGCTAGCTGTGAGATTTTGGGTCTCAGGGGGCCATCACCAGCAATGATTTTTCCTCATTCGGAATGTGCAGAGGTGGACCTTATACAGACCTTCTCCTTACCACAACTTCCTAGTACCTGACTCAAACCTAGATGCAATATTAATGATACAAAAAGCAGAGAGAGAAAACATACAGCATGTACCTCACACTCCAACCACGATGTATGGAATTAATCACAAACTGCTTCGACCAACCACGATGCATGGAATTAATCACAAACTGCTTCGACCAACCACGATGCATGGAATTAATCACATACTGCTTCATCCAACCACGATGCATGGAATGAATCACAAACTTCTTCGACCAACCACGATGCATGGAATGAATCACAAACTTCTTCGACCAACCACGATGCATGGAATGAATCACATACTGCTTCGACCAACCACGATGCATGGAATTAATCACTAACTGCTTCGTCCAACCACGATGCATGGAATTAATCACAAACTGCTTAGATCCAACCACGATGCATGGAATTAATCACAAACTGCTTCGTCCAACCACGATGCATGGAATTAATCACAAACTGCTTCGTCCAACCACGATGCATAGAATTAATCACATACTGCTTCGTCCAACCACGATGCATGGAATTAATCACATACTGCTTCGACCGACCACGATGCATAGAATTAATCACATACTGCTTCGTCCAACCACGATGCATGGAATTAATCACATACTGCTTCGTCCAACCACGATGCATAGAATTAATCACATACTGCTTCGTCCAACCACGATGCATGGAATTAATCACATACTGCTTCGTCCAACCACTGCTGTCCAGTGGTGGAAAAAGTACTCAATTATCATACTTAAGTAAAAGTAAAGAAAAACTTAATTGAAAATGATGAGTAAACACTAGCAAAAGTAAAAGTCTAAAAACATTTGGTTTTAAAATGTACTTAAGTATCAAAAGTAAATGTAAAAGTATAAATAATTTTAACTTCCTTATATTATGCAATACAGACGGCACCATGGGCACACTCCAACACTCCAACATTCCAACACTCAGACGTTATTTACAGACAGCCAGGGGCACACTCCGACACTCAGACGTTATTTACAGACAGCCAGGGGCACACTCCAACACTCAGACGTTATTTACAGACAGCCAGGGGCACACTCCAACACTCAGACGTTATTTACAGACAGCCAGGGGCACACTCCAACACTCAGACGTTATTTACAAAAGATGCATTTGTGTTTAGTGAGTCTGCTAGACCAGAGGCAGTAGGGATGACCACGTGTTCTCTGTTTAGTGAGTCCTCCAGAACCAGAGGCAGTAGGGATGACCACGTGTTCTCTGTTTAGTGAGTCCTCCAGAACCAGAGGCAGTAGGGATGACCACGTGTTCTCTGTTTAGTGAGTCATCCAGACCAGAGGCAGTAGGGATGACCACGTGTTCTCTGTTTAGTGAGTCCTCCAGACCAGAGGCAGTAGGGATGACCACGTGTTCTCTGTTTAGTGAGTCTGCCAGAACCAGAGGCAGTAGGGATGACCACGTGTTCTCTGTTTAGTGAGTCCTCCAGAACCAGAGGCAGTAGGGATGACCACGTGTTCTCTGTGTAGTGAGTCCTCCAGACCAGAGGCAGTAGGGATGACAACGTGTTCTCTGTTTAGTGAGTCCTCCAGACCAGAGGCAGTAGGGATGACCACGTGTTCTCTGTTTAGTGAGTCTGCCAGAACCAGAGGCAGTAGGGATGACCACGTGTTCTCTGTTTAGTGAGTCTGCCAGAACCAGAGGCAGTAGGGATGCCCACGTGTTCTCTGTTTAGTGAGTCTGCCAGACCAGAGGCAGTAGGGATGACCAGGTGTTCTCTGGTTAGTGAGTCTGCCAGAACCAGAGGCAGTAGGGATGACCACGTGTTCTCTGTTTAGTGAGTCTGCCAGAACCAGAGGCAGTATGGATGACCACGTGTTCTCTGGTTAGTGAGTCTGCCAGAACCAGAGGCAGTATGGATGACCACGTGTTCTCTGGTTAGTGAGTCTGCCAGAACCAGAGGCAGTAGGGATGACCAGGTGTTCTCTGTTTAGTGAGTCTGCTAGACCAGAGGCAGTAGGGATGACCAGGTGTTCTCTGTTTAGTGAGTCTGCCAGAACCAGAGGCAGTAGGGATGACCAGGTGTTCTCTGTTTAGTGAGTCTGCCAGAACCAGAGGCAATAGGGATGACCAGGTGTTCTCTGTTTAGTGAGTCTGCCAGAACCAGAGGCAGTAGGCATGACCACGTGCTCTCTTGATAAGTGCCTGAATTTGGCAATTTTCCTTTCCTGCTAAGCATTCAAAATGTAACAAGTACTTTTGGTTTTCAGGGAAAATGTATGGAGTAAAAACTACAATATTTTCTTTAGGAATGTAGTGAAATAAAATTAAAAGTTGCCATGAAAATAAATAGTAAAGTACAGATACACCAAAAACCAACTGAAGTAGTACCTTAAAGTATTTTTCTTTAGTACTTTACACCACTGTCGCCGTCCAACCACGATGCATGAAATGACTCACAAACTGCCGTCCAACCACGATGCATGGAATGACTCACAAGTTCTCCCAATTAAAAAGATGAGAGAGGCCTGTCATTTTCATCATAGGTACACTTCAACTATGACAGACAAAATGAGAAAAAACAATCCAGAAAATCACATTGTAAGAAGTTACAGGTCTGTGAGAGCCAGAAATCTTCTTGTTTGAGGTGACCAAATACTTATGTTCCACCATATTTAGCAAATAAATTCATAAAAAATCCTACAATGTGATATTCTGGATTTTTTTTTCTCATTTTTTTCTGTATAGTTGAAGTGTACCTATGATGAAAATTACAGGCCTCTCTCATCTTTTTAAGTGGGAGAACTTGCACAATTGGTGGCTGACTAAATACTTTTTTGCCCCACTGTATATATATAGATGCCTAGTCACCTTACCCCTATACATGTCTACCTCCATCACTCCAGTATCCCTGCACATTGTTAATATGGTACTGACACTGTATATAGTCACCTTACCCCTATACATATCTACCTCCATCACTCCAGTATCCCTGTACATTGTTGATATGGTACTGATCGTGTATATAGTCCCCTTACCCCTATACATATCTACCTCCATCACTCCAGTATCATTGTTAATATGGTACTGACCCTGTATATAGTCACCTTACCCCTATACTTATCTACCTCCATCACTCCAGTATCATTGTTAATATGGTAATGACCCTGTATATAGTCACCTTACCCCTATACATATCTACCTCCATCACTCCAATGTCCCTGCACCTTGATAATATGGTACTGACCCTGTATATAGTCACCTTACCCCTATACTTATCTACCTCCATCACTCCAGTATCCCTGTACATTGTTAATATGGTACTGACCCTGTATATAGTCACCTTCCCCCTATACATATCTACCTCCATCACTCCAATGTCCCTGCACATTGTTATTAATATGGTACTTGAAATTACCCTGTGTTTAGCTTCTTACTTGATCTTGTACTTCTTATATCTCATTTTTATTTCTTATGTGTTTTTGTTCTACCTTGTTATTTTGAATGCTACATTGATATTGATTAATGCATTGGCGCAAGAAAGGCATTTCACTGTACTTGTCGACGTGACATTAAAACTTGAAACTTGAAACTGTCTCCTCGGAGAAAGCATCCGAGCGAGCGATAGAGTGCCCCATAATCTTTTTTGGACAGACGGCATCAGACACATGTCCTCTGCCTCCACAGTGATGCAAGTCCTATCAGCAGCACCTGTCTTTTTTTACTAAAGAAATACATTAACTTAGGTCATTAAAACATTTCATCTTCGTCATTTGTATTTTCTCTGCTCTGCTCTGAAAGCTCTTCATTCCTGCAACCTTCATTTCAATGAAAATCGTGTTTTCAATCATACCGAATGAAACAACCCACAAGAACTCTGTCAAGGTGGAATAGTCCAATATTATGAACCAGTCCGGGGGTGATTAATGACACTTGGGTTATATTAAAATCTTGGGTTATATTAAAATCGTGGGTTATATTAAAATCGTGGGTTATATTAGCATCGTGGGTTATATTAACATCTTGGGTTATATTAAAAAGGGGGTTATATTAGCATCTTGGGTTATATTAACATCTTGGGTAATATTAAAATATTGGGTTGTATTTACATCTTGGGTTATCTTCTTGAGAATACAGGGGTGCTATTTCGCATTAGCATAATTGCCTCTACAGACTAAACTGCCTCTTATTCAATTATTGCTGTTACTATATGCATATAACCATATAGCATTGGATAGAAAACAAGCTATGGTTTCTAAAACCGTTCCAATTGAGTCTCTGAGTCAAACACAGGTCATTTCACAGCACTTTCCCTGAGCCTGAAAAAGATTGCAAGATGTGTATGCTCGCTTCAAAGCTCTGCCTATATATGGTCACGCCACCTATGACCCGAATGACACTTCCTTCTTCTTCCTCCGGGTGTCTGGAAGACGTCAGAGGAGAAATTTTTTGTTTATCTTGTACTGACGTGAAATAAGACTTATTTCTTTAGCGTGACCGACAACTTCCGGTTTCTGAGATGCGCGTTTTCAGAGGTGGCATTGTCTTTTGTTATGCTGACGTTACGGATGAAAACTATCTCCGTGTCGAAGTTTGTTTGCTACATGTGACCATATCACCGTAATGTATGTTTTTTCAATATAGTTTAATCAGATTATTAGAATTTTTTCGGGAGTTTTGCCGTGTTCCGTTCTTTGAGTTTTTTAACTTTGGGAATTGACCGTGCCAGTCGACCAGTACCCAGGCTAAATGAAGAGGGGAGGTTGCCATTGTGAATGGATTGAACGACTCATCAGGACTAAGGACACCTTTATCAACATTCTGATGAAAGATCAGCAATAGTAAGACCCAATTTACGATGTTATTTCATATATCTGTCGTGCATGTGAACTGGTCGCGCGCGTCCAGCCGGTTCTGGCTGGCCTGGTTATGCTAATTAGCGATACATTTTGTTTTCGCTATAAAACATTTAAAAAATCTGAAATATTGTTTGGATTCACCAGATGTTGGGCTTTCAATGTCTGTACGCTGTGTATTTTTTCTGAAATGTTTTAAGACAAGTAATTAGTTATATAACGTTGGTCTCTGTAATTGTTCTAGCTGCATCAGCACTATATCAGATTGCAGCTGCAATGTAGAACTGTGATTTATACCTGAAAAATGCACATTTAAAAAAAAAAAACTATGCTATACCATAAATATGTTATCAGACTGTCATCTTAAGAATTTTTTTGTTGGTTAGTGGCTATCAATATCTTAGTTTAGCCGAATTGGTGATAGCACCTGATGGAGTAAGAAACTGTTGGAGTAAGAAAATGGTGTCATTTTGCTAACGTGTTTAGCTAATAGATTTACATATTGTGTCTTCCCTGTAAAACATTTAAAAAATCTGAAATGGTGGTTTTATTCACAAGATCTGTGTCTTTCATTGGGTGTCTTGGACTTGTGATTTAATGATATTTAGATGCTACTATTTAATTGTGACGCTATGCTAGCGATGCTAATCAGTGTGGGGGGTGTGGGGGGTGCTCCCGGATCCGGGTTAGGTACTCTGTAGAGGTTATATTAGCATCTTGGGTTATATTAAAATCTTGGGTTGTATTTACATCTTGGGTTATATTAACATCTTGGGTTAAACAGTAGATATACAGATGAAGTCGGAAGTTTACATACACCTTAGCCAAATACATTTAAACTCAGATTTGAACCATTCTTGATATTTAATCCTAGTAAAAATTCCTGCCTCA
>NC_074696.1:8159471-8201971 GCF_029448725.1 Salvelinus fontinalis
ACATAGTGGCGTAGAGCAGTAGAGAGGTGCTTACAGAAGCTACACATGAGAAACATGTTTAGTAGCGTAGGGTCCGGGAAATAATTGTAAACACAAAATCATTACAATTTCACGTCATTTTACATGACTGGAGACTTTGACATGTTATTTATAATAAATAATCAAGATGACAGGATACCTTGACACGGACAAACTGGGAATCTTAGATCAATTAAAAACGACCTTGTCTTGAATCCATCAGTAGCCTTGGACTAGGTTTCTGGAGAAATGTTACATATGAGGAGGAAATGAAATGATAGTCCTACAAATGCTTTTCAGGTTACCTGTCCTCTGCTCAATCACCTGTCATCTTATCAATCACCTGTCATCTGCTCAAACACCTGTCATCTGCTCAATCACCTGTCATCTTATCAATCACCTGTCATCTGCTCAATCACCTGTCATCTTATCAATCACCTGTCATCTGCTCAATCAGCTGTCATCTGCTCAATCACCTGTCATCTTATCAATCACCTGTCATCTGCTCAATCACCTGTCATCTGCTCAATCACCTGTCATCTTATCAATCACCTGTCATCTGCTCAATCACCTGTAATCTTATCAATCACCTGTCATCTGCTCAATCACCTGTCATCTTATCAATCACCTGTCATCTTATCAATCCCATGTCATCTTATCAATCACCTGTCATCTTCTCAATCACCTGTCATCTTATCAATCACATGTCATCCTATCAATCACATGTCATCCTATCAATCACCTGTCATCTTCTCAATCACCTGTCATCTTATCAATCACCTGTCATCTTGTCAATCACCTGTCATCTTATCAATCACCTGTCATCTTCTCAATCACCTGTCATCTTATCAATCACCTGTCATCGTATCACAGTCATCTTATCTTCTCAAATTTCATCTTATCTACAGTCATCGTATCACCTGTCATCTTATCAACCACCTGTCATCTGCTCAATCACCTGTCATATTATCAATCACCTGTCATCTTCTCAATCACCTGTCATCTTATCAATCACCTGTCATCTTATCAATCACCTGTCATCTTATCAATCACCTGTCATCTTCTCAATCACCTGTCATCTTATCAATCACCTGTCATCTTCTCAATCACCTGTCATCTTATCAATCACCTGTCATCTTATCAACCACCTGTCATCTTATGTCACGCCCTGGCCTTGGTATTCTTTGTTTTCTTTATTATTTTAGTTAGGTCAGGGTGTGACATGGGGAATGTTTGTGTGTTTTGTCTAGTTGAGGGTGTGTGTATTGTTTAGGGGGTTTTGTAGTAGGTATGGGTTAGTGTTCAGTGTAGGTGTTTAGGAAAGTCTATGGTTGCCTGATTTGGTTCTCAATCAGAGACAGCTGTTTATTGTTGTCTCTGATTGGGAGCCATATTTAAGGCAGCCATAGGCTTTAGGTGTTTGTGGGTAATTGTCTATGTGTAGTGTTTGTGTCAGCATTATTTGTCAGTATAGCTTCACGGTCGTCAGTTTGTTATTTTGTTAGTTTGTGTATAGTGTTCGTTTTGTGTTTTTTCCCTCTTCTAAATAAAAGAAGATGTATTTCTCACACGCTGCGCCTTGGTCCTCTCTCTCACCCATAGACGATCGTGACATCTTCTCTTATCACCTGTCATCTTACAAACCACCTGTTATCTTATCAACCACCTGTTACCTTATCAACCACCTTATCCAACATCCACCACCATGGTTGACAACAGAAAACAACTTGTGGTAGAAAGCACTGACTGGAAATAACTCCACTTGTAAGCGTAAGACAACTGTGGAAACGTGTGTACAATATTAGTTCTGTAAACATGATAATTGTCATACCTTTAACATTGAAGTTCCCTAAGGTCATCACATTATGATTTGACCTCTTTTCCAGTGAGAGAAGACGAAACCTAAATAATACAGTATGACTATCTTCTACACCAGGGATCATCAACTAGTGTAATGAAGGCGGGATTTAGGCAGTAATCATTTCCTGATTCTGTTTTGTTCCAGTTAGTTTGACGTTAGTCTTGAACCTGCGTGTGTGAGGGTAGGCTGTTCCAGATTGGTCAGTTTGAAAATGTGCCAGCCTGAATGGATTAAATATATACGTATATTTTATTTCACCCATCTACCCACAATACCCCATAATGACAAAGTGAAAATATGGTTTTAGAAATGTTTTCAAATGTATTGAAAATGAAAAACGAAAATATATTATTTATATAAATATTCACATTGAGTCAATACTTTGCAAGCGCATCTTTGGCAATGATAACAGCTGTGAGTCTTTCTGGGTAAGTCTCTAAGAGCTTTCCAACTTGTATTGTGCAACATTTGCTCATTATTATTTTCAAAATTTCTAAACAAACATTTTCAGGTCTTGCCACAGACTTTAAAGTCCAAACTGTAACTCAACCACCCAGGAACATTCACTGTCTTCTTCGTAAGCAACTCCATTTGGCCTTGTGTTTTAGGTTATTATCCTGCTGAAAGGTGAATTAATTTCCCAGTGTCTGGTGGAAAACAGACTGAACCAGGTTTTCCTCTAGGATTTTCCCTGTGCTTAGATCCTTTCCATTTATTTCTTATCCTGAAATACTCCCCAGATTACAAGCATACCCATAACATGATGATGCTGCCACCACTATGCTTGAAAGTGGTACTCAACAATGTGTTTTGGATTTTCTCCTATAGGATATTCAATGTCTGCTTTTTTATTTGTATCCATATACCAATAGGTGCCCTTTTTTGTGAGGCACTGGAAACTCGTACCTGATCTTTGTGATTGAATCTGTGTTTGAGATTCACTGCTCGACTGAAGGACCTTATAGATAATTGAACAGGTCAGGGTTCCATAGCCGCAGGCAGAACAGTTGAAACTGAGGCAGCAGCACGGCCAGGTGGACTGGGGACAGCAAGGAGTCATCAGGCCAGGTAGTCCTGAGGCATGGTCCTAGGGCCCAGGTCCTCCGAGAGAGAGAAAGAAAAAAAGAAAGAAAGAATGAGAATTAGAGAGAGCATACTTAAATTCACACAGGACACCGGATAAGACAGGAGAAATAATCCAGACATAACAGACTGACCCTACCCCACCGACACATAAACTACTGCAGCATAAATACTGGAGGCTGAGACAGGAGGGGTCAGGAGACACTGTGGGCCCATCCGATGATAACCCCGGACAGGGCCAAACAGGAAGGATATAACCTCGCCCACTTTGCCAAAGCACAGCCCCCACACCACTAGAGGGATATCTTCAACCACCAATTTACCATCCTGAGACAAGGCCGAGTATAGCCCACAAAGATCTCCGCCATGGCACAACCCAAGGGGGGGCGCCAACCCAGACAGGAAGATCACGTCAGTAACTCAACCCACTCAAGTGACGCACCCCTCCTAGGGACAGGATGGAAGATCACCAGTAAGCCAGTGACTCAGCCCCTGTAATAGGGTTAGAGGCAGAGAATCCCAGTGGAGAGAGGGGAACCGGCCAGGCAGAGACAGCAAGGGCGGTTCGTTGCTCCAGTGCCTTTCCGTTCACCTTCAAACTCCTGGGCCAGACTACACTCAATCATAGGATCTACTGAAGACATAAGTCTTCAATAAAGACTTAAAAGTTGAGACCGAGTCTCCATCTCTCACATGGGTAGGCAGACCATTCCATAAAAATTGATCTCTATAGGAGAAAGCCCCGCCTCCAGCTGTTTGCTTAGAAATTCTAGGGGCATTAAGGTCTGCGTCTTGTGACCGTAGCGTACGTGTAGGTATGTACGGCAGGACCAACTCGTGAAGATAGGCAGGAGCAAGCCCATGTAATGCTTTGTAGGTTAGCAGTAAAACCTTGAAATCAGCCCTTGCCTTAACAGGAAGCCAGTGTAGGGAGGCTAGCACTGGAGTAATATGATCAAATCTTTTGGTTCTAGTCAGGATTCTAGCAGCCGTATTTAGCACTAACTGAAGTTCATTTAGTGCTTTATCCGGGTGGCTGGAAAGTAGAGCATTGCAGTAGTCTAACCTAGAAGTGACAAAAGCATGGATTAATTTTTCTGCATCATTTTTGGACAGAACGTTTCTGATTTTTGCAATGTTACGTAGATGGAAAAAAGCTGTCCTTGAAACAGTCTTGATACGGTCGTCAAAAGAGAGATCAGGGTCCAGAGTAACGCCGAGGTCCTTCACAGTTTTATTTGAGACGACTGTACAACCATCAAGATTAATTTTCAGATTCAACAGAAGATCTCTTTGTTTATTGGGACCTAGAACAAGCATCTCTGTTTTGTCTGAGTTTAAAAGTAGAACGTTTTCAGCCATCCACTTCCTTATGTCTGAAACACAGGCTTCTAGCGAGGGCAATTTTGGGGCTTCACCATGTTTCATCGAAATGCACAGCTGTGTGTCATCTGCATAGCAGTGAAAGTTAACATTATGTTTTCGAATAACATCACCAAGAGGTAAACTATATAGTGAAAACAATAGTGGTCCTAAAACGGAACCTTGAGGAACACCGAAATGTACAGTTGATTTGTCAGAGGACAAACCATTCACAGAGACAAACTGATATCTTTCCGACAGATAAGATCTAAACCAAGCCAGAACTTGTCCGTGTAGCCCAATTTGGGTTTCCAATCTCTCCAAAAGAATGTGGTGATCGATGGTATCAAAAGCAGCACTAAGGTCTAGCAGCACGAGGACAGATGCAGAGCCTCGGTCTGACGCCATCAAAAGGTAATTTCCCAACTTCACAAGTGCAGTCTCAGCGCTATGATGGGCTCTAAAACCAGTGAGTTGCTACGCAACAGCTTTTTATAACATTTTTGAGAGGATTGGGAGATTCGATACAGACCAATAGTTTTTTATATTTTCTGGTTCAAGGTTTGGCTTTTTCAAGAGAGGATTTATTACTTGCATTTTTTTAAACAAGTTATTTTTTTCATTTCACTTCACCAATTTGGACTATTTTGTGTATGTCCATTACATGAAATCCAACTAAAAATCCATTAAAAATTACAGGTTGTAATGCAACAAAATTTGAAAAATGCCAAGGGGGTTGAATACTTTTGCAAGGCACTGTATTCCACATGATGTTGTGTTACAGCCTGAATTAATTTGTTTTCTCTCCCATCTACATACAATACCCCATAATGACATTCCCACTCATCTACACACAATAAAGTGAGAAAATGTTTTTTAGACATTTTAGCAAATTTATTGAAAATGAAATACAGAAATATCTAATTTACATAAGTTTTCACATCCTTTTACTATGAGACTCGAAATTGAGCTCAGTTCTATCCAATTTCCTATGATCATCCTTGAGATGTCGCTACAAGTTGATTGGGGTCCACCTGTGGTCAATTCAGTTGTTTGGACTTGATTTAGAAAGAAACACACCTGTCTATATAAAGGTCCCACAGTTGACAGTGCATGTCAGAGCAGAAACTACACCATAAAGTCCAAGGAACTGTTTGTACATCTCAGAGATATAAGTGTGATGAGGCACAACCAGTCAAAAGTTTTAGAACACCTACTCATTCAATTTTTTTTATATTTTTTTTACTGATTTCTACATTGTAGAATAATAGTGAAGACATCAAAACTATGAAATAACACATATGGAATCATGTAGTAACCAAAAAAAGTGTTATAGTTATATATAGTTAATATTTGAAATTCTTCAAATTGCCACCCTTTGCCTTGATGACAGCTATGCCAACGCCAACATACAACTCACAAGACACACACAGAGTATAGTGTGGCCAGTTCTATTGAAGGGAGTTTTGCAAAACATTAATTTTAAATACATATTATTACAATATAAAGTTTCAATGTACTGAAAATAACATTATTTTAGCATTAGCAGTAGACAACATCAATGTATCAAAGACAAGTACTTTGCTATTTTTAACATGTCACATGGGAATAATTACCCCCCCCCCCCCCCCCCCCCGTTGAGCAGAGAGTTGGCATTTACAGTACCGACCCCCCTCCAGCACCACACTTCCGTACTGTAATTCCGGTGTAAATCCGGTCGGGCCTCCTTTAACATGGTAACTGCAGAGACACGGAGGTAAACAAGACATTTATAGAGAAATATGAATGTCAATAGAGAATGATAACGGTTAAATGGTTGAGTTAAATGACGACCGGTAAAAAACATAAACTATGGTGTGTCGACTAAACAAAACAAAACAAATTATAAAATATGTCAACATTGTATTTCTGCATTTTTCAGCAATAAATGTATGTATGGTATATCAGAAACAGAAGCTGTGGCACATCGTTATTTCTCTATTACAGTATGTGTAGTATACAGTATTACAGTATGTGTAGTTTACAGTATACACAGTATGTGTAGCATACAGTATTACAGTATGTGTAGTATACAATATACACAGTATACACAGTATGTGTAGTTTACAGTATTACAGTATGTGTAGTATACAGTATTACAGTATGTGTAGTATACAGTATTACAGTATGTGTAGTATACAGTATTACAGTATGTGTAGTATACAGTATACACAGTATACACAGTATGTGTAGTATACAGTATTACAGTGTGTGTAGTATACAGTATTACAGTATGTGTAGTATACAGTATTACAGTATGTGTAGTATACAGTATACACAGTATGTGTAGTATACAGTATTACAGTATGTGTAGTATACAGTATACACAGTATACACAGTATGTGTAGTTTACAGTATTACAGTATGTGTAGTTTACAGTATTACAGTATGTGTAGTATACAGTATTACAGTATGTGTAGTATACAGTATACACAGTATACACAGTATGTGTAGTTTACAGTATTACAGTATGTGTAATATACAGTATTACAGTATGTGTAGTATACAGTATTACAGTATGTGTAGTATACAGTATTACAGTATGTGTAGTATACAGTATACACAGTATGTGTAGTATACAGTATTACAGTATGTGTAGTATACAGTATACACAGTATGTGTAGTTTACAGTATTACAGTATGTGTAGTATACAGTATTACAGTATGTGTAGTATACAGTATACACAGTATACACAGTATGTGTAGTATACAGTATACACAGTGTGTGTAGTATACAGTATACACAGTATACACAGTATGTGTAGTATACAGTATACACAGTGTGTGTAGTATACAGTATACACAGTATGTGTAGTATACAGTATACACAGTATACACAGTATGTGTAGTTTACAGTATTACAGTATGTGTAGTTTACAGTATTACAGTATGTGTAGTATACAGTATTACAGTATGTGTAGTATACAGTATACACAGTATACACAGTATGTGTAGTTTACAGTATTACAGTATGTGTAGTATACAGTATTACAGTATGTGTAGTATACAGTATTACAGTATGTGTAGTATACAGTATACACAGTATACACAGTATGTGTAGTTTACAGTATTACAGTATGTGTAGTATACAGTATTACAGTATGTGTAGTATACAGTATACACAGTATACACAGTATGTGTAGTTTACAGTATTACAGTATGTGTAGTATACAGTATTACAGTATGTGTAGTATACAGTATTACAGTTTGTGTAGTATACAGTATACACAGTATACACAGTATGTGTAGTGTACAGTATACACAGTATGTGTAGTATAAAGTATACACAGTATACACAGTATGTGTAGTATACAGTATACACAGTATGTGTAGTATACAGTATACACAGTATACACAGTATGTGTAGTATACAGTATACACAGTATGTGTAGTTTACAGTATTACAGTATGTGTAGTATACAGTATTACAGTATGTGTAGTATACAGTATACACAGTATGTGTAGAAAACAGTATACACAGTATACACAGTATGTGTAGTTTACAGTTTTACAGTATGTGTAGTATACAGTATTACAGTATGTGTAGCATACAGTATACACAGTATTAGTAGTATACAGTATACACAGTATACACAGTATGTATAGTTTACAGTATTACAGTATGTGTATAGCCATGTGTATAGTGCAGAGTGCGTAAATGATAAAGGATATTGTTATGCAGGTGTTTTGACTGTGCAATCCACATACACACACACACACACACACACACACACACACACACACACACACACACACACACACACACACACACACACACACACACACACACACACACACACACACACACACACACACACACACACACACACACACACACACAGAACCCTTAACTTAATCTATCCAAATATAGTTTCCATGGTAACTCTCCCACACTCTTTCATTCTCTCTGCCTGTCTCTCTCTGTTTCTCTCTCTTTCCTTGCTAGTCATTTATTTATTTCTTTGCTGTATTTTTCACTCTAGCTCTCACAGTCTTACATCAGAATTAGACATTCATCCATGTTCCTCAAATGTCAAATTTCAAAGTGTTTAAGGTTAAGTTTAGGCATTAACTCTGAAATCTTAAGGTTTGGAATTAACTGAGAATTGTTAAGGTAAACAAAAATCTCAAAACCAGTCCGCCTATCCTTCATTCCGTTCCACAACACCCTAGCAAAAAAATAAATCTACTTGAAGGTAACGGCGCTCACTGTTATTTATTTTATTTGACTTTTATTTAGTAACTAGGCAAGTCAGTTAAGAACAATTTCTTATTTACATTGACGACCTACCAAAAGACAAAAGGCCTCCTGCTGGGACGGGGGCTGAGATTAAAATATATATAGATATATATTTATTTATAAAAAAAATATATATATATATAAATCTAGTACAAAACACACATCACAACAAGAGAGACAACACAACACTACATAAAGAGAGACCTAAGACATCAACATAGCAAGGCAGCAACACATGACAACAACATGGTAGCAACACAACATGACAACAACATGGTAGTAGCACAACATGGTTGCAGCACAAAATGTGGTACAAACATTATTGTGCACAGACAACAGCACAAAAGGCAAGAAGTTAGAGACAACAATACATCACGCAAAGCAGCCACAACTGTCAGTAAGAGTGTCCATGATTGAGTCTTTGAATGAAGAGATTGAGATTAAACTGTCCAGTTTGAGTGTTTGTTGCAGCTCGTTCCAGTCGCTAGCTGCAGCGAACTGAAAAGAGGAGCGACCCAGGGATGTGTGCGCTTTGGGGACCTTTAACAGAATGTGACTGGCAGGACTGTGTTGTATGTGGAGGATGAGGGCTGCTGTAGGTATCTCAGATTGGGGGGAGTGAGTCCTGAGAGGGTTTTATAAATAAGCATCAACCAGTGGGTCTTGCGACGGGTTTACAGAGATGACCAGATTACATTAGTATAGAGTGCAGTGATGTGTCCTGTAAGCAGCATTGGTGGCAAATATGATGGCCGAATGGTGAAGAACATCTAGCCACTCGAGAGCACCCTTACTTGTCAATCTATAATGTATGTCTCTATAATCTGGCATGGGTAGGATGGTCATCTGAATCAGGGTTTGTTTGGCAGCTGGGGTGAAAGAGGAGAGTTTACGGTAGAGGAAACCAAGTCTAGATTTAACCTTAGCCGGCAGCTTTGATATGTGCTAAGAGAAGGACAGTGCACCGCCAAGCCATACTCCCAAGTACTTGATTGAGGTGACTACCTCAATCTCTAAACCCTCAGAGGTAGTAATCACACTGGAGTGAAGGGCAATGGTGACATCATTGAGGACCTTTAAGGTTGCAGTGACACATCCATAACCTGAGAGGAAACCAGATTGCATTCCAGAGAGAACACTATAGACATCAAGAAAGCCAGTCAGTTAATTATTGACAAGTTTATCCAACACCTTCTGATAAACAGGTCAAAATAGAAATTGGCCCATAACAGTTAGGATCAGTTTGATCTCCCCCTTTAACTTCTTGGGGATAGGTGGCAGAGTTTTCACATATGGAAAAATAGCGTGCACAATTTCAACTTCGTTCTACTCATCCCCAGAATATAAGATATGCATATCATTAGTATATTTGGATAGAAAACACTCTGAAGTTTCTAAAAGTGTTGGAATCATATTTGTAAGTATAACAGAACTTATATAGCAGTCAAAACCCTGAGGACCAACCTTTTTTTTTTTTTAAAGTCATTGTGTGTTCAATGGGTTCTCATGGGCAAACCAGAATTCTAATCACTATCCACGCAGTTTCTACTGCTTCCACTGGATGTCGCCATTGTACGGAAAAAGGTTAAGGTTTTTCATTAGAGAACTGAGAAAGATATTGACCCGGAAGTGGAGTGACGTCTTGTATTTATTTTTGAGAGTTGAGCAAGACTTGAAAAGTACCGTGAGTTTGTGTCACGCCCTGGCCTTAGTATTATTTGTTTTATTTATTATTTTAGTTAGGTCAGGGTGTGACATGGGGTATGTGTGTATTTTGGGGTATTATATGGTAGAGGGGGTGTTGGTTGTAGTTATGGTTTTGTGTTGAGTGTATGTGTCTAGCTGTGTCTATGTTGGGTGTAGTTGTCTAGGAAAGTCTATGGTGGCCGGAATGGGTTCTCAATTAGAGACAGCTGATTTCGGTTGTCTCTAATTGGGAGCCATATTTAAGGCTGCCATAGGCTTTAGCTGTTTGTGGGTCATTGTTTATGTATATGTCGACGTAAGTAATTTGTGTGTGCACTTACGTTTGAAGTTTCACGATCGTTTGTTGTTTTGTTAGTGTTGTATAAGTGTTTGGTGATCATCTTCGTCTTGGGAAATAAAGAAGATGTATTCAAATCATGTTGCACCTTGGTCCTCTCGTTCATGTCAACGCGATCGTGACAGTTTGTTGATATCCTGTATTGAAAACAGATTTACCCGTCTTCAATTTGATCGATTATTAACGTTTACAAATACCTACAGTTGTATTACAAAAGTACTTTGAAATGTTTTGGCAAAGTTGAGGTAATTTTTTTAGATATTTTGTCGTGACTTTGTGCAAATTGGACGATGCTTTTTCTGGTACAACGGCGCCAAATAAATGGACAATTTGGATATATATGGACGGAATTAATCGAACAAAATACCATTTGTGTTGTTTATGGGTCATATTGGAGTGCCAACAAAAGAATCTCATCATCATTGGATCATTGGAATACTGGATTTCTAATCACCCTGTTTTCAGTTTCTACCGCTTCCACTGGATGTCACCAGTCTTTGGAAATAGGTTGAGGTTATTCCTTTGTGCAATGAAGAAGTGAGGCCACCTGGAAATAGTGTAACGTCATGTGTACTGTTTGAGAGTTGCGCAAGACTAGAAAAGTAGCGTTAGTTTGTTGATCTCCTGTATTGAAAACAGATAGACCCGTCTTCAATTTGATCGATTATTAACGTTTACAAATACCTTAAGTTGTATTAGAAAAGTAGTTTGAAATGTTTTGGCAAAGTTTAGAGGTAATTTTTGAGATAATTTGTAGTGACGTTGCGCAAATCTGAAGCTGTTTTTTTCTGGATCAAACGCGCCAAATAAATGGACAATTTGAATATATATGGATGGAATTAATCGAACAAAAGGACCATTTGTGATGTTTATGGGACTTATATGAGTGCCAGCAAAATAATCTCGTCAAAGGTAAGGCATGATTTCTATTTTATTTCTGCGTTTTGTGTCGTGCCTGCAGTGTTGAAATAAATCAAATCACATCAAATCAAATTTTATTTGTCACATACACATGGTTAGCAGATGTTAATGTGAGTGTAGCGAAATGCTTGTGCTTCTAGTTCCGACAATGCAGTAATAACCAACAAGTAATCTAACCTAACAATTCCACAACTACTACCTTATACACACAAGTGTAAAGGGATAAAGAATATGTACATAAAGATATATGAATGAGTGATGGTACAGAACGGCATAGGCAAGATGCAGTAGATGGTATAGTGTACAGTCTATACATATGAGATGAGTAATGTAGGGTATGTAAACATAAAGTGGCATAGTTTAGTGGCTAGTGATACATGTATTACATAAAGATGGCAAGATGCAGTAGATGATATAGAGTACAGTATATACATATACATATGAGATGAGTAATGTAGGGTATGTAAACATTATATTAAGTGGCATTGTTTAAAGTGGCTAGTGATACATTTTTACATAATTTCCATCAATTCCCATTATTAAAGAGCTGGAGGTGAGTCAGTGTGTTGGCAGCAGCCACTAAATGTTAGTGGCTGCTGCCACTATGACGAGTTTGGAGGGTACTATGGTGTTAAATGCTGAGCTGTAGTCAATGAACAGCATTCTCACATAGGTATTCCTCTTGTCCAGATGGGTTAGGGCAGTGTGCAGTGTGGTTGCGATTGCGTCGTCTGTGGACCTATTGGGTCGGTAAGCAAATTGGAGTGGGTCTAGGGTGTCAGGTAGGGTGGAGGTGATATGGTCCTTGACTAGTCTCTCAAAGCACTTCATGATGACGGAAGTGAGTGCTACGGGGCGGTAGTCGTTTAGCTCAGTTACCTTAGCTTTCTTGGGAACAGGAATAATGGTGGCCCTCTTGAAGCATGTGGGAACAGCAGACTGGGATAAGGATTGATTGAATATGTCCTTAAACACACCAGCCAGCTGGTCTGCGCATGCTCTGAGGACGCGGCTGGAAATGCCGTCTGGGCCTGCAGCCTTGCGAGGGTTAACACGTTTAAATGTTTTACTCACCTCGGCTGCAGTGAAGGAGAGCCCGCAGGTTTTGGTAGCGGGCCGTGTCAGCGGGCCGTGTCAGCAAGACATCCTGGTCCGCGACGGGGCTGGTTTTCTTTTTGTAATCCGTGATTGACTGTAGACCCTGCCACATACCTCTTGTGTCTGAGCTGTTGAATTGCGACTCTACTTTGTCTCTATACTGGGACTTAGCTTGTTTGATTGCCTTGCGGAGGGAACAGCTACACTGTTTGTATTCGGTCATATTTCCGGTCACCTTGCCCTGGTTAAAAGCAGTGTTTCGCGCTTTCAGTTTCACGCGAATGCTGCCATCAATCTACGGTTTCTGGTTTGGGAATGTTTTAATCGTTGCTGTGGGTACGACATCGTCAATGCACTTTCTAATGAACTCGCTCACCGAATCAGCGTATTCGTCAATGTTGTTGTTGGACGCAATGCGGAACATATCCCAATCCACGTGATCGAAGCAGTCTTGAAGCGTGGAATCAGATTGGTCGGACCAGCGTTGAACAGACCTGAGCGCGGGAGCTTGCTGTTTTAGTTTCTGTTTGTAGGCTGGAAGCAACAAAATGGAGTTGTGGTCAGCTTTTCCGAAAGGAGGGCGGGGGAGGGCCTTATATGCGTTGCGGAAGTTAGTATAACAATGATCCAAGGTTTTACCAGCCCTGGTAGCACAATCGATATGCTGATAGAATTTAGGGAGTTTTGTTTTCAGATTAGCCTTGTTAAAATCCCCAGCTACTATGAATGCAGCCTCAGGGTGTGTGGTTTTCAGTTTACAAAGAGTCAGATAAAGTTCGTTCAGGGCCATCGATGTGTCTGCTTGGGGGGGAATATATACGGCTGTGATTATAATCGAAGAGAATTCCCTTGGTAGATAATGCGGTCGACATTTGATTGTGAGGAATTCTAAATCAGGTGAACAGAATGACTTGAATTCCTGTATTTTGTTATGATCACACCACGTCTCGTTAATCATAAGGCATACACCCCCGCCCCTCTTCTTACCAGAAAGATGTTTGTTTCTGTCGGCGCGATGCGTGAAGAAACCAGCTGGCTGCACCGACTCCGTTAGCGTCTCTCGAGTGAGCCATGTTTCCGTGAAGCAAAGAACGTTACAATCCCTGATGTCTCTCTGGAATGTTACCCTTGCTCGGATTTCATCAACCTTATTGTCAAGAGACTGGACATTGGCGAGTAGTATGCTAGGGAGTGGAGCGCGATGTGCCCGTCTCCGAAGCCTGACCAGAAGACCGCTTCGTTTGCCCCTTTTACGGCGTCGTTGTTTAGGGTCGCCGGCTGGGATCAGATCCATTGTATTGGGTGGAAGGCAAAACACAGGATCCGCTTCGGGAGAGTCATATTCCTGGTTGTAACGATGGTGAGTTGACGTTGCTCTTACATTCAGTAGTTCCTCCCGACTGTATGTAATGAAACCTAAGATTACCTGGGGTACCAATGTAAGGAATAACACATAAAAAAACAAAATACTGCATAGTTTCCTAGGAACGCGAAGCGAGGCGGCCATCTCGGTCGGCGCCGGAAGTAAGAATATGCTACACTCTCTTTGTTTACTGTTGTGCTATCATAAGATAATAGCATCTTATGCTTTCGCCGAAAAGCCTTTTTGAAATCTGACATGGTGGCTGGATTCACAACGAGTGTAGCTTTAATTTGGTATCTTACATGTGTGATTGAATGAAAGTTTGATTTTATATCATTTTTTTTGAATTTGGCGGTCTACATTTTCCCTGGCCATTGGCCAAGTGGGACGCTACCGTCCCACATATCCGAGAGAGGTTTTAAGGAGAGGTATATCTATATTTCCATGTGTATAACTTGTATTATCATCTACATTTATGATGAGTATTTCTGTTGAATCGATGTGGCTATGCAAAATCACTGGATGTTTTTGGAACTAGTGAATGTAACGCGCCAATGTAAACTCAATTTTTTTAATATAAATATGAACTTTATCAAACAAAACATACATGTATTGTGTAACATGAAGTCCTATGAGTGTCATCTGATGAAGATCATTAAAGGTTAGTGATTCATTTTATCACTATTTGTGCTTTTTGTGAATCCTATCTTTGGCTGGAAAAATGGCTGTGCTTATTGTGGTTCGGTGTGACCTAACATAATCGTTTGTGGTGCTTTCGCTGAAAAGCATATTTGAAATCGGACACTTCGGTGGGATTAACAACAAGATTACCTTTAAAATGGTAAAAGACACATGTATGTCTGAGGAATTTTAATTATGAGATTTCTGTTTTTTGAATTTGGCACCCTGCACCCTGCACCTCCCTCCCTCCCTCCCTCCTTTCTCCCTCCCTCATTCCTCTCTCTCTCCTTCCATCCCTCCCACCCACCCTCCTTTCTCCCTCCCTCCCTCCTCTCTCCTTCCATCCTTCCCTCCCTCCCCTCCACCCTCCTCTCTTTTTCCATCTCTCCCTCCCGCCCACCCTCCTTTCATCCTTCCTTCCCTTCCTCCCACCAACCATCCTCCCTCCCTCCCTCCCTCCTCTCATTTTCCATCCCTCCCTCTTTTTCCATCCCTCCCCCTCCTCTAATTTTCCCTCCCTCCCTCCCTCCCTCCCTCCCTCCCTCCCTCCCTCCCTCCTCTCTTTTTCCTTCCCTCCCTCCCTCCCTCTTTTTCCATCCCTACCTCCCACCCTCCTTTCTCCCTCCCTCCCACCCTCCTTTCTCCCACCCTCCCTCCCTCCCTCCTTTTCCATCCATCCCTCCCTCCCACCCTCCCCTCCCTCCCTCCCTCCTCTCTTTTTCCCTCCCTCCTCTCTTTTTCCATCCATCCCTCCCTCCCGCCCACCCTCCTTTCATCCTTCCTTCCCTTCCTCCCACCAACCTTCCTCCCTTCTTGCAACCCTTAACTGATCCCTCCATCCCTGGAGAATAGACATGATCAATCAATCAATTAAATATATTTATAAAGCCCTTTTTACATCAGCAGATGTCAAAAAGTACTATACAGAAACCCAGCCTAAAACTCCAAACAGCAAGCATGTAGAAGCACAGTGGCTAGGAAAAACTCCCTAGAAAGGCAGGAACCCAGGAAGAAACCTAGAGAGGAACCAGGCTCTGACGGGTAGCCAGTCCTCTGGCTGTGCCTGGTGGGGATTATAAGAGTACACGGCCATTAAGGCCAGGTCATTATTCAAGATGTTGAAACATTCATAGATGACCAGCAGGGTAAAATAATAATCACAGTAGTTGCAGATGGTGCAAAAGGTCAGCACCTTAGGAGTATATGTCAGTTTGCTTTTAATAGCCGAGCATTCAGAGGTCGACACAGCAGGTGCGGTAGAGAAGGAGAGGGAGTTTCACGTTTCAAATTAGTAATGTCACATGCACAAGTATAGTGAAACGCAAAACTCAAAATCCAACAATTCAGTAATCAATAACAATGTAATACTAGAAATACAGATGAAGTCGGAAGATTACATAAACTGAGGTTGGAGTCATTAAAACTCGTTTTACAACCACTCAACACCGGATTGTGATGAGCTAGCCAGGGAATTCCCAGCACCAATGGAAACGCAGGTGAATCGATAAGGAACAGACTAATCCGCTCCTTATGATCCCCCTGCGTTACCATGCCCAGTGGAACCGTGGCCTCTCTGACCAGCCCTGACCCTAATGGTCGGCTATCTAAGGTGTGCACGGGGAAAGGTTGGTCTAACGACACCAGAGGAATCCCTAGCCTTAGCGCGAGCCCACGATCCATACAGTTCCCAGCTGCGCCTGAATCGACTAGAGCCTTATGCTGTAGAGAGGGAGAAAACCCAGGGAAAGAAGTTAGCACAAACATATGGCCGACAGGAAGCTCTGGGTGAGTCTGGTGCTGACTCACCTGGGGTGAACGAGTAGTGCTCCGCCTGCCCTCTTGACTCCCAGACGAGCTCCTCCAGCACCGGTCGGCAGTGTGTCCTCGCCGACCACAACTGGTGCAGGAGGAAACTCCTCCTCCGGTCCCCCTTGATGCAGCCCCCCCTAATTCCATGGGAATGGGAGCAGGAGGGCCTGGAGGTGGAATCGACAGGGCCCGTTCTGGACGCCCGTGGGCAGCCTGCAGGTTGTCCAGACTAATGGACATGTCTATCAGTTCATCCAGGGAGGTGGTGGTGTCCCGACACGCTAGCTCCCTGCGGATGTCTTCCCTGAGGCTACAACATTAGTGGTCCATCAAAGCCCTGTCGTTCCACCCCGCCCCTGAGGCCAAGGTCCTGAACTCCAGGGCCAAGTCCTGCGCGCTCCTCGTCTCCTGTCGCAGGTGGAACAGCCGTTCACCCGCCGCTCGACCCTCCGGTGGGTGGTCGAACACAGCCCGCAATCGGCGGGTGAACTCGGGGTAGTGATCCCTCGTCGAGTCTGGGCCATTCCCCACTGCGTTGGCCCACTCCAGGGCTCGTCCCGTCAGACAGGAGACGAGGATGCTCACGCTCTCCTCTCCTGAAGGAGTCGGACGAACGGTAGCTAGGTACAACTCCAGTTGTAGGAGAAACCCCTGACACCCAGCCGCCGTCCCATCGTACTCCCTGGGGAGCGCCAGACGCAGGGCACCGGAGCCAGACGCTGAAGCAGGGGTAGATGGTGCTGGTGGAGGGGGCGCTGGAGGAGAGGTGGGAAGGCCACTCCTCTCCCATCGGTCCATCCTCTCCATCATCTGATCCATAGCCGACCCAATCCGGTGAAGAATGGTGGTGTGATGGAGGACCCTCTCCTCCATCAATGGGAGAGGAGGTGCGGCTGCTCCTACTGATTCCATAGAAAAGGTGCGGGATTCTGTCACGGATGACGATGACCGCCGAGCACCGCCCGAACAGGCAGGGGAGCCAACTTCGGCAGGAGTCGTGACATATAGCTTGCGTCCCTCTCTTCGCTCCTCCCTGGGCTCGAACCAGCAACACAACGACAACAGCCACCATCGAAGCAGCGTTACCCATGCAGAGCAAGGGGAACAACTACTAGAAGGCTCAGAGCGAATAATGTTTGAAACGCTTATTTCGCGTGCTAACTAGCTAGCCATTTTACTTCGGTTACACCAGGCTCATCTCGGGAGTTGATAGGCTTGAAGTCATAAACAGCGCAATGCTTGACGCACAACGAAGAGCTGCTGGCAAAATGCACGAAGTGCTGTTTGAATGAATGTTTACGCTCCTGCTTCTGCCTACCACTGCTCAGTCAGATACTTAGATACTTGTATGCTTGTATGCTCAGTCAGATTATATGCAACGCAGGACACGCTAGATAATATCTAGTAATATCATCAACCATGTGTAGTTAACTAGTGGTTATGATTGATTGTTTTTTATAAGATAAGTTTAATGCTAGCTAGCAACTTACCTTGGCTTCTACTGCATTCGCATAACAGGCAGTCTACTTGTGGAGTGCAATGAGAGGCAGGTCGTTATTACGTTGGACTAGTTAACTGTAAGGTTGCAAGATTGGGTCCCACGAGCTGACAAGGTGAAGATCTGTCGTTCTGCCCCTGAACAAGGCAGTTAACCCACCGTTCCTAGGCCGTCATTGTAAATAAGAATTCGTACTTAACTGACTTGCCTAGTTAAATAAAGGTATAAACATTTTTTTATTTTTTTATAAAATAAAATAAAAATCGGCAAATCGGCGGCAGAAATACCTATTTCCGATTGTTATGAAAACTTGAAATCAGCCCCGATTAATCGGTCGACCTCTAGTTAGGACATCTACTTTGTGCATGACACAAGTAATTCTTCCAAAAATTGTTAACAGACAGATTATTTCACTTATAATTCACTGTATCACAATTCCAGTGGGTCAGAAATTTACATACACTAAGTTGACTGTGCCATTAATCAGCTTGGAAAATTCCAGAAAATGATGTCATGGCTTTAGAAGCTTCTGATAGGCTAATTGACATCATTTGAGTCAATTGGAGGTGTACCTGTGGATGTTATTCAAGGCCTACCTTCAAACTCAGTGCCTCTTGCTTGACATCATGGGGAAATCAAAAGAAATCAGCCAAGACCTCAGAAAAAAAATTGTAGACCTCCACAAATCAGGTTCATCCTTGGGAGCAATTGCCAAATGCCTAAAGGTACCACGTTCATCTGTACAAACAATAGTGTGCAAGTATTAACACCATGGGACCACGCAGCCATTATACCGCTCAGGAAGGAGAAGCGTTCTGTGTCCTTGAGATCAGCGTACTTTGATGCGAAAAGTGCAGATCAATCCCAGAACAACAGCAAAGGACCTTGTGAAGATGCTGGAAGAAACATGTACAAAAGTACCTATATCCACAGTAAAACTAGTCCTATATCGACATAACCTGAAATGCCACTCAGCAAGGAAGAAGCTACTACTTCAAAAAAAAAATGCCAGACTACGGTTTGCAACTGCACATGGGGACAAAGATTGTACTTTTTGGAGAAATGTCCTCTGGTCTGATGAAACAAAAATAGATCTGTTTGGCCAAAATTACCATTGTTGTCACGCCCTGACCTTAGAGATCCTTTCTATTCTCTATTTTGGTTAGGTCAGGGTTAATGTTGGGAGTGGGTACTCAGTAGTGGGTTACTGTTGGGAGTGGCGTTTAAGAGCAGTTGGAGGCCACGGATGGAGTGTTGTATGGCATTGAAGCTCGTTTGGAGGTTAGATAGCACAGTGTCCAAGGAAGGGCCAGAAGTATACAGAATGGTGTCGTCTGCGTAGAGGTGGATCAGAGAATCGCCCATTCCCTGATCCACATGCACATTTGTGGCCTGCTGGAGGTCATTTTGCAGTGCTCTGGCAGTGCACCTCCTTGCACTAAGGCGGAGGTACCGGTCCTGCTGCTGGGTTGTTCCCCTCCTATGGCCTCCTCCACGTCTCCTGATGTACTGGCCTGTCTCCTGGTAGGGCCTCCATGCTCTGGACACTACGCTGACAGACACAGCAAACCTTTTTGCCACAGTTCGCATTGATGTGGCATCCTGGATGAACTGCACTACCTGAGCCACTTGTGTGGGTTGTAGACTCCGTCTCATGCTACCACTAGAGTGAGAGCACCGCCAGCATTCAAAAGTGACCAAAACATCAGCCAGGAAGCATAGGAACTGAGAAGTGGTCTGTCGTCACCACCTGCAGAATCACTCCTGTTTTGGGGGATGTCTTGCTAATTGCCTAAAATTTCCACCTTTTGTCTTTTCCATTTGCACAACAGCATGTGAAATTTATTGTCAATCAGTGTTGCTTCCGAAGTGGACAGTTTGATTTCACAGAAGTGTGATTGACTTGGAGTTACATTGTGTTGTTTAAGTGTTCCCTTTATTTTTTTGAGCAGTGTATATATACAGGGTCAGTTCCAGTACCATATTAACAATGTGCAGGGATACAGGAGTGATGGATGTTCGGTGCAGTATCTCTCTATGAAAATGTTTGCATTAAAGGAAGTCATTTCTGGTTGAATGACAACAAATACTTTATTGAAGAATCCCTACCAATCACCGAGTGGCGTAGACTTCAGCTCCGAACTTCGGCTTGCCTCCAGAATATTTTTTTTGTTGTCGTCCCCAAACAGCCTGAAAGAACCCTCACCGGACTACAAAAACCAACAAAACATCACAAAAAATGTCAATATATGATAATATATGACCAAACTCTTCCGAACTGTTTCAGCTGGGAGGCATGAGGATGCCGTTAGAGGGAGAATACTTAAGTACATTTACATGGGACACCACATAAGACATAAGGGGTGCATCCTAAATAGCACCCTATTTCATTTATAGTGCACTAATTTTGACCAGAGCCCTGTGCACTAGATAGGTAATAGGGTGCCATTTGGGATGCAAGCGATGAATTAGAATGGAAACACTTCATCTATCAAGTTCATTCTTTACACATGCAAATACTCTGCTCATTAATGAAACTGCGGGGTGCGTATTATTGCACAGGGAGAGCGAATCGGGAAACATTTGAACTCTTCCTGAATAAAAATACGACCCAGAATCCTCTTGGTGGTGCACCCTGGGATGTCCTATTTTGTGTGCCTTGATAATGACTGTAGACACACGCATACACGAACACACACACATGCACGGACACACACACACACACAAATTGACAAGCACTCACACAAGTACACACATGCACGCACGCAAATATGCACGCCCACAAAGCAAGCGTATAAAGATGGGGTTAATTGGGCCGGCGTAGATTCAATAATTAAAATGGCTCCCTAGTGATTCCAGCCTCAAATCTGGGCCTCCTCTGTTGAAGTATGGGTTAGTGTTTTGGGTTAGTGTTTTGGGTTAGAGTTTGGGTTAGAGTTTTGGGTGGTGTTTTGGGATGGTGTTTTGGGTTGGTATTTTGGGTTAGTGTTTTGGGTTGGTGTTTTGGGTTGGTGTTTTGGGTTGGTGTTTTGGGTTGGTGTTTTGGGTTGGTGTTTTGGGTTAGTGTTTTGGATTGGTGTTTTTGGTTAGTGTTTTTGGTTAGTGTTTGGGTTAGTGTTTTGGGTTGGTGTTTTGGGTTAGTGTTTTGGGTTATTGTTTGGGTTAGAGTTTTGGGTGGTGTTTTGGGTTAGTGTTTTGGGTTAGTGTTTTGGGTTGGTGTTTTGGGTTAGTGTTTGGGTTAGTGTTTTTGGTTAGTGTTTGGGTTAGTGTTTTGGGTTTTGGGTTAGCGTTTGGGTTAGTGTTTGGGTTGGTGTTTTGGGTTAGTGTTTTGGGTTGGTGTTTTGGGTTAGTGTTTGGGTTTGGGTTAGTGTTTTGGGTTAGTGTTTGGGTTGGTGTTTTGGGTTAGTGTTTTGGGTTGGTGTTTTGGGTAAGTGTTTTGGGTAAGTGTTTTGGGTTAGTGTTTTGGGTTAGTGTTTTTTTGGTTAGTGTTTGGGTTAGTGTTTTGGGTTAGTGTTTGGGATAGTGTTTTGGGTTAGTGTTTTGGGTTAGTGTTTGGGTTAGTGTTTGGGTTAGTGTTTGGGTTAGTGTTTGGGTTAGTGTTTGGGTTGGTGTTTTGGGTTAGTGTTTGGGTTAGTGTTTTGGGTTGGTGTTTTGGGTTGGTGTTTTGGGTTTGTGTTTGTAATATGTCTGTTTCTGGAAGTGTTTACCTTGAATTGGAAAATAACAAGGAGTGAATAAAGGACGGCTAAGAAGTGGATCATTTCAAATTGATAATGAGTGGAGCCAGGTTTTTTTAAGTGTGGTTATCCACCTGTATTCTGCCACCTTCCTCTGGGCTGTAGTCCATGTGGCTACTGTTTCCAGTCCAGTGATGTTCAAGTGTGTGATGGGATGTGCTTGAATGTGTTGAACTAAATGCGTTGACAATTGGTTGTTGGTTAAGGTTAGTGTTAGGGTTTTAGGTTCAGGATGGTTGGCCTAGCGAGCTCCTCAGAGGAATACCTATTATGTACATTTACATTTAAGTAATTAACTGACGCTCTTATCCAGAGTGACTTACAAAGTGGTGCATTCACCTTATGATATCCAGTGGAACAACCACTTTACAATAGTGCATCTAAATCTTTTAAGGGGGGGGGGGGGGTCAGAAGGATTACTTTATCCTATCCTAGGTATTCCTTAAAGAGGTGGGGTTTCAGGTGTCTCCGGAAGGTGGTGATTGACTCCGCTGACCTGGCGTTGTGAGGGAGATTGTTCCACCATTGGGGTGCCAGAGCAGCGAACAGTTTTGACTGGGCTGAGCGGGAACTGTACTTCCTCAGAGGTAGGGAGGCGAGCAGGCCAGAGGTGGATGAACGCAGTGCCCTTGTTTGGGTGTAGGGCCTGATCAGAGCCTGAAGGTACGGAGGTGCCGTTCCCCTCACAGCTCCGTAGGCAAGCACCATGGTCTTGTAGCGGATGCGAGCTTCAACTGGAAGCCAGTGGAGAGAGCGGAGGAGCGGGGTGACGTGAGAGAACTTGGGAAGGTTGAACACCAGACGGGCTGCGGCGTTCTGGATGAGTTGTAGGGGTTTAATGGCACAGGCAGGGAGCCCAGCCAACAGTGAGTTGCAGTAATCCAGACGGGAGATGACAAGTGCCTGGATTAGGACCTGCGCCGCTTCCTGTGTGAGGCAGGGTCGTACTCTGCGAATGTTGTAGAGCATGAACCTACAGGAACGTTAGGTATTACATGTAAATGTAATACCTAACCGCTAAAAGTCTAAGCTGTTCAGACGAATCCTGTGACGCTTGTAGGTGTCGTGTTCATAAGAGTCTCCCCTTTCCACAGCCTGTTCAATCATTTCGTGGTCTGGTCTGACAGCTGTACCTCACCTTCCACCGCAGATATCTCTAGTTTAAAGAAAACCTGATATCTCTAGTTTAAACAAAACCTGATATCTCTAGTTTAAACAAAACCTGAAATCTCTAGTTTAAACAAAGCCTGATATCTCTAGTTTAAACAAAACCTGATATCTCTAGTTTAAACTCATATCTCTAGTTTAATCAAAACCTGATATCTCTAGTTTAAACTAAACCTGATATCTCTAGTTTACACAAAACCTGATATCTCTAGTTTAAACTAAACCTGACATCTCTAGCTTAAACAGATTGTTTTATTATGTTACCTAGATTGACGCACGGGTGCATCAATATGACTCTTTTGGAATGAAGATCAAACCGTAAACTTAAACATTGGGTCAATACGTTTCTTATTAGCAGCCCATTAAGCAGATATTGACATGTAAGTCAATAATTTGATTTAAATACACTATTTTATCCTTTACTTAACTAGGCAAGTCAGTTAAGAACAAATTCGTATTTACAATGACGGCCTACCCGTGAACTGCCTTGTTCAGAATAATAGATTTGTACCTTGTCAGCTCAGGGATTCAATTCAGCAACCTTTCGCTTACTGGCCCAACGCTCTAACCACTAGGCTACCTGCCACCACTCACACTACATGACCAGAAGTATGTGGACACCTGCTTATCGAACATCCCATTCCAAAATCATGGGCATGAATAAGGAGTTGGTCGCACCTTTGCTGCTATAACAGTCTCCAGTCTTCTGGGAAGGCTTTCCACTAGATGTTGGAACATTGCTGCCAGGACTTGCTTACACTCAGCCACAAGAGCATTAGTGAGGTTGGGCACTGATGTTGGGCGATTAGACCTGGCTCACAGTCGGTATTCCAATTCATCCCAAAGGTGTTCTATAGGGTTGAGGTCAGGGCTCTGTGCAGGCCAGTAGAGTTCTTCCACAACAATCTCGACAAACCATTTCTGTATGGACCTCGCTTTGTGCACGGAGGCTTTGTCATGCTGAAACAGGAAAGGGCTTTCCCCAAACTGTTGCCACAAAGTTGGAAGCACAGAATCATCTAGGATGTCATTGTATGCTGTAGCATTAAGATTTCCCTTCACTGGAACTACGGGGGCCGACTTTACAGTTGGGCACTATGCATTGGGGCAGGTAGCGTTCTTCTTGCATCCGCCAAACTCAGACTCAAACTTCAGTTGGACTGCCAGATGGTGAAGCCTGATTAATCACTCCAGAGAACACATTTCCACTGCTCCAGAGTCCAATGGCAGCAAGCTTTACACCACTCCAGGTAAAGTGTGGCATTGTGCAAGGCTTGTGTGTGGCTGCTTGGCCATGGACACACATTTCAAGAAGCTCCTGACACACAGTTATTGTGCTGACGTTGCTTCCAGAGGCATCTCCTTCCATCTGATGGAGGGATTGTGCGTTCCTGGTGTAACTCGGGCAGTTGTTGTTGCCATCCTGTACCTGTCCCGCAGTTGAGCAGATGAGCAGGGACCCTGGACATCTTTCTTTTGGTGTTTTTCAGAGGCCTCTTTAGTGTCTTAAGGTTTCATAACTGTGACCTTAATTGCCTACCGTCTGTAAGCTGTTAGTGTCTTAACAATCGTTCTACAGGTGCATGTTCATTAATTGTTTATGGTTCATTGAACAAGCATGGGAAACAGTGTTTAAACCCTTTACAACGAAGATCTGTGAAGTTATTTGGATTTTTACTATCTATCTCTAACAACATCAGTCAAAACAGAAAATGTGTGTCAGTCTGTTTCTTGTGAAAACAGTGAACAACTTGTGAACATTTCTGAATTATAATATATACTGTGGAGCCAGTTTCCCAGACGTGTTGTAGGCAACAACACGTCTGCCATGTTGATCCTCAACACTGGGGCCCCTCAGGGGTGTGTACTTAGTCCCCTCCATTACTCCCTATTTACCTACAACTGTGTTGTCAAACACGACTCCAACACCATCATTAAGTTTGCTGATGACACAAAAGTGGTAGGTCTGATCACTGACAACTATGAGACAGCCTATAGGGAGGAGGTCAGAGACCTGGCAGTGTGGTGCCAGGACAACAACCTCTCCCTCAATGTGAACAAGACAAAGGAGATGATCGTGAACTACAGGAAAAGAAGGTCCGCGCACGCCCCCATTAACATCGATGGGACTGAAGTGGAGCAGGTCGAGCGTTTCAAGTTCCTTGGTGTCCACATCACCAACAAACTATCATGGTCCAAACACACCAGGGCAGTCGTGAGAGGGTACGACAACACCTTTTCCCCCTCAGGAAACTGAAAAGATTTGTCATGGGTCCCCAGATCCTCAAAAGGTTCTACAGTTGCACCATTGAGAGAAACCTGACCAGTTGCATCACTGCCTGTGATGGCAAATGCTCGGCATCTGACCATAAGGCACTACAGAGGGTAGTGGGTACGGCCCAGTACATCACTGGGGTCAAGCTTCCTCCCATCCAAGACCTATATACTAGGTGGTGTCAGAGGAAGGCCACAAAAAATTGTCAAAGGCTACAGTCACCCAAGTCATAAACTGTTCTCTCTGCTACCGCACGGCAAGCTGTACCAGAGCACCAAATCTAGGTCCAAAAGGCTCCTCAACAGCTTCTACCCCCAAGCCATAAGACTCCTGAACATCTAGTCAAATGGCCAGACTATTTACATTGTTTTACACTTTTGCTACTCGCTGTTTATTATCTATGCGTAGTTACTTCACAAATTACCTTAATTAACCTGTACCCTCACACATTGACTCGGGAACCAGTTCCCCCTGTATATAACCTGTACCCTCACACATTGACTCGGGAACCAGTTCCCCCTGTATATAACCTGTACCCTCACACATTGACTCGGGAACCAGTTCCCCCTGTATATAACCTGTACCCTCACACATTGACTCGGGAACCAGTTCCCCCTGTATATAACCTGTACCCTCACACATTGACTCGGGAACCAGTTCCCCCTGTATATAACCTGTACCCTCACACATTGACTCGGGAACCAGTTCCCCCTGTATATAACCTGTACCCTCACACATTGACTCGGGAACCAGTTCCCCCTGTATATAACCTGAACCCTCACACATTGACTCGGGAACCAGTTCCCCCTGTATATAACCTGTACCCTTACACATTGACTCGGGAACCAGTTCCCCCTGTATATAACCTGTACCCTCACACATTGACTCGGGAACCAGTTCCCCCTGTATATAACCTGTACCCTCACACATTGACTCGGGAACCAGTTCCCCCTGTATATAACCTGTACCCTCACACATTGACTCGGGAACCAGTTCCCCCTGTATATAACCTGTACCCTCACACATTGACTCGGGAACCAGTTCCCCCTGTATATAACCTGAACCCTCACACATTGACTCGGGAACCAGTTCCCCCTGTATATAACCTGTACCCTCACACATTGACTCGGGAACCAGTTCCCCCTGTATATAACCTGTACCCTCACACATTGACTCGGGAACCAGTTCCCCCTGTATATAACCTGTACCCTCACACATTGACTCGGGAACCAGTTCCCCCTGTATATAACCTGAACCCTCACACATTGACTCGGGAACCAGTTCCCCCTGTATATAACCTGTACCCTTACACATTGACTCGGGAACCAGTTCCCCCTGTATATAACCTGTACCCTCACACATTGACTCGGGAACCAGTTCCCCCTGTATATAACCTCGTTATTGTTATGTAAATGTCTTGTGTTACCTTGTGATTGATTGGATTTTTTTTTTTTTTTTACTTTAGTTTATTTAATCAATATTTTAATAACTCTATTTCTTGAACTGCGTTGTTGGTTAAGGTAAGTTCTACACCTGTTGTTTTCGGTGCATGTCACAGATGACATTTGATTTGATTTAAATACAACCCATATATTTAATTAGTTTCCTTTCACTATTTGCACATCGTTATGACACTCTAAATAATATGACATTTGAAATGTCTCTAATCCTTTTTTAAATGTTTGTGAGTGTAATGTTTATTATTCAGTTTGATTGCTTAATTCACTTTTGTTTATTATCTATTTTCATTTGCTTTGGCAATGTAAAAATCTGTTTCCAAAGGCCAATAAAATTTAATTGAGAATGAGAGAGAGAGAGGAAAAGAAGAGAGATTGACAAAGTGAAAGAGAAAGTGAGCGAGAGAGAGACAGAGAGAGAGACAGAGAGAGAGACAGAGAGAGAGACAGAGAGAGAGACAGAGAGAGAGACAGAGAGAGAGACAGAGAGAGAGAGACAGAGAGAGAGACAGAGAGAGAGACAGAGAGAGAGAGACAGAGAGAGAGAGACAGACAGAGAGAGAGACAGAGAGACAGACAGAGAGAGAGACAGAGACACAGAGACAGAGACACAGAGACAGAGACACAGAGACAGAGAGAGAGACAGAGAGAGAGACAGAGAGAGAGACAGAGAGAGAGACAGAGAGAGAGACAGAGAGAGAGACAGAGAGAGAGACAGAGAGAGAGACAGAGAGAGAGACAGAGAGAGAGAACCAGTGAAGTGAAAGCTAGAAAGAAACTGAATAGCCAAACTGGGACCAGGACTGAGAATGGTTGCCATAGTGCTTAGTATTAACGTCTGGGGAGGTAGATGGTTCTCCTCTTGTTGCCGTGTGTGTGTGTTACGTAAGGCTACACAGATTATGTTAGACAGAACACCATATAGACAGTATGATCATAACATGCAAAATACCAAACGCAGGACATTATGTCTGTCTTTATTCTTTAAAACAATATTTATTTACTGAACATCTGAAGACAGACTTGAGCTGGACATTACTGACCAGAGAGAGGGAGGAGGAGGACATTATTGACGAGAGAGAGGGAGGAGGACATTATTGACCAGAGAGAGGGAGGAGGAGGACATTATTAACCAGAGAGAGGGAGGAGGAGGACATTAACCAGAGAGAGGGAGGAGGAGGACATTATTGACCAGAGAGAGAGGAGGAGGACATTATTAACCAGAGAGAGGAGGAGGACATTATTAACCAGAGAGAGGAGGAGGACATTATTAACCAGAGAGAGGAGGAGGACATTATTAACCAGAGAGAGGAGGAGGACATTATTGACCAGAGAGAGGAGGAGGACATTATTAACCAGAGAGAGGGAGGAGGAGGACAATATTGACCTGAGAGAGGGAGGAGGAGGACATTATTGACCAGAGAGAGGGAGGAGGAGGACATTATTGACCAGAGAGAGAGAGGAGGAGGACATTATTAACCAGAGAGAGGAGGAGGACATTATTGACCAGAGAGAGGAGGAGGACATTATTGACCAGAGAGAGGAGGAGGACATTATTGACCAGAGAGAGGAGGAGGACATTATTGACCAGAGAGAGGAGGAGGACATTATTGACCAGAGAGAGGAGGAGGACATTATTGACCAGAGAGAGGAGGAGGACATTATTGACCAGAGAGAGGAGGAGGACATTATTGACCAGAGAGAGGAGGAGGACATTATTGACCAGAGAGAGGAGGAGGACATTATTGACCAGAGAGGGAGGAGGAGGACATGATTGACCAGAGAGGGAGGAGGAGGACATTATTGACCAGAGAGAGGGAGGAGGACATGATTGACCAGAGAGAGGGAGGAGGACATGATTGACCAGAGAGAGGGAGGAGGACATTATTGACCAGAGAGAGGGAGGAGGAGGACATGATTGACCAGAGAGAGGGAGGAGGAGGACATTATTGACCAGAGAGAGGGAGGAGGACATGATTGACCAGAGAGGGAGGAGGAGGACATGATTGACCAGAGAGAGGGATGAGGAGGACATGATTGACCAGAGAGAGGGAGGAGGAGGACATGATTGACCAGAGAGAGGGAGGAGGAGGACATTATTGACCAGAGAGAGGGAGGAGGAGGACATTATTGACCAGAGAGAGGGAGGAGGAGGACATTATTGACCAGAGAGAGGGAGGAGGAGGACATTATTGACCAGAGAGAGGGAGGAGGAGGACATTATTGACCAGAGAGAGGGAGGAGGAGGACATTATTGACCAGAGAGGGAGGAGGAGGACATGATTGACCAGAGAGGGAGGAGGAGGACATTATTGACCAGAGAGAGGGAGGAGGAGGACATTATTGACCAGAGAGAGGGAGGAGGAGGACATGATTGACCTGAGAGAGGGAGGAGGACATTATTGACCAGAGAGAGGGAGGAGGAGGACATTATTGACCAGAGAGAGGGAGGAGGAGGACATTATTGACCTGAGAGAGGGAGGAGGACATTATTGACCAGAGAGAGGGAGGAGGACATTATTGACCAGAGAGAGGGAGGAGGAGGACATTATTGACCAGAGAGAGGGAGGAGGAGGACATTATTGACCTGATAGAGGGAGGAGGAGGACATGATTGACGAGAGAGAGGGAGGAGGAGGACATTATTGACCTGAGAGAGGGAGGAGGACATTATTGACCAGAGAGAGGGAGGAGGAGGACATTATTGACCAGAGAGAGGGAGGAGGAGGACATGATTGACCTGAGAGAGGGAGGAGGACATTATTGACCAGAGAGAGGGAGGAGGACATTATTGACCAGAGAGAGGGAGGAGGAGGACATTATTGACCAGAGAGAGGGAGGAGGAGGACATTATTGACCAGAGAGAGGGAGGAGGAGGACATTATTGACCAGAGAGAGGGAGGAGGAGGACATTATTGACCAGAGAGAGGGAGGAGGAGGACATTATTGACCAGAGAGAGGGAGGAGGACATTATTGACCTGATAGAGGGAGGAGGAGGACATTATTGACCAGAGAGAGGAGGAGGACATTATTGACCAGAGAGAGGAGGAGGACATTATTGACCAGAGAGAGGAGGAGGACATTATTGACCAGAGAGAGGAGGAGGACATTATTGACCAGAGAGAGGAGGAGGACATTATTAACCAGAGAGAGGAGGAGGACATTATTGACCAGAGAGAGGGAGGAGGAGGACATTATTGACCAGAGAGAGGGAGGAGGAGGACATTATTGACCTGAGAGAGGGAGGAGGACATTATTGACCAGAGAGAGGGAGGAGGACATTATTGACCAGAGAGAGGGAGGAGGACATTATTGACCAGAAAGAGGGAGGAGGAGGACATTATTGACCTGATAGAGGGAGGAGGAGGACATTATTGACCAGAGAGAGGGAGGAGGAGGACATTATTGACCTGATAGAGGGAGGAGGAGGACATGATTGACCAGAGAGAGGGAGGAGGAGGACATTATTGACCTGAGAGAGGGAGGAGGATATTATTGACCAGAGAGAGGGAGGAGGACATTATTGACCAGAGAGAGGGAGGAGGAGGACATTATTGACCAGAGAGAGGGAGGAGGACATTATTGACCAGAGAGAGGGAGGAGGAGGACATTATTGACCAGAGAGAGGGAGGAGGAGGACATTATTGACCAGAGAGAGGGAGGAGGAGGACATTATTGACCAGAGAGAGGGAGGAGGAGGACATTATTGACCAGAGAGAGGGAGGAGGAGGACATTATTGACCAGAGAGAGGGAGGAGGAGGACATTATTGACCAGAGAGAGGGAGGAGGAGGACATTATTGACCAGAGAGAGGGAGGAGGAGGACATTATTGACCAGAGAGAGGGAGGAGGAGGACATTATTGACCAGAGAGAGGGAGGAGGAGGACATTATTGACCAGAGAGAGGGAGGAGGAGGACATTATTGACCAGAGAGAGGGAGGAGGAGGACATTATTGACCAGAGAGAGGGAGGAGGAGGACATTATTGACCAGAGAGAGGGAGGAGGAGGACATTATTGACCAGAGAGAGGGAGGAGGAGGACATTATTGACCAGAGAGAGGGAGGAGGAGGACATTATTGACCAGAGAGAGGGAGGAGGAGGACATTATTGACCAGAGAGAGGGAGGAGGAGGACATTATTGACCTGAGAGAGGGAGGAGGACATTATTGACCAGAGAGAGGGAGGAGGAGGACATTATTGACCAGAGAGAGGGAGGAGGAGGACATTATTGACCAGAGAGAGGGAGGAGGAGGACATTATTGACCAGAGAGAGGGAGGAGGAGGACATTATTGACCAGAGAGAGGGAGGAGGAGGACATTATTGACCTGAGAGAGGGAGGAGATCCTATTACAAATAATTGAGGACATGAGTGGGGACGAAATAAACATTATGGAAATGACAAAGAGAGAAAGTAAAGGAGGAATAATAAGTTTAGATGAAGAAAAAAGTAAGAGATAAAACTAGAAAGAAAGAGAGAGAGGCAGAACAAGTGGTGTATGACAGCAGAATGGGTGATGATGAGGAGATCAGAAAGAAAGGAGGGATGAAAAGGGAGGAAGAGGATGTAGAGAGAATGGAAGGGGAGAGATGTGGCACTATCAGCAGGTATAAAAAATGACAGCTGTAGTTAGTGAGAAATACCAGTGTCAAACACATGCTCAGAAACCATTGACTGGTTTAATGACACATAGCAGAGAGAGAGAGAGAGAGAAATCAATGGAGCATTACAGAGATTTTGAAAGGGTTAGAACAGATGGAGATAATAAAGAGAGAGCGGCTGAAAACAAAGCGAATATATTCGATTGACAGAGAGTGAGAGAATAAGACTGCCAGTCACAGGTCAAACAGAGGTTTATCCTCTCTTTCAACCCCGCATCCCTCCATCTTCCAGATCTCTAGCTTTGCCAAGCCAACAAGGTCATCGATTATCGAACAACTCCCTGTCTGAAAACGCCCACTCCCTTCTAGAGATGGCTTCGGCACTCCAGTCTGGGCAGACACCATTCTAATAACATTCTGAGAACATTCTGAGAACATTCTAAAAACATTCTAAACATTCCAACAACATTCTAATAACATTCTAAACATTCCGAAAACATTCTAAAAACATTCCAAACATTCCAAAAACATTCTAAAAACATTCTAAACATTCCGAAAACATTCTAATAACATTCTGAGAATATTCCCAAGGATAGCTGGTGAAGGAATCGGCAAAATCATCAAAACATCTCAACTTTGGGAGAACCGTCAAATAAAATAAAATATTTTTAGTTTGGGTACACATATTTGCAGATGTTATCATAGGTGCGTGAAATGTTTGTGTCTTTAGTTCCAACATTGCAGTTATACCTTGCAATAAAATATAATAAAATATACTGTACACACAATCCAGAAAAATAAAGAAAATTAGAAATATCAGAACATGCAATGACAGAGACCGGAATATAAATATATGTAGATTGTCACGCCCTGACCTGAGAGATCCTTTTTATGTCTCTATTTTGGTTTGGTCAGGGTATGAGTTAGGGTGGGCATTCTATGTCTTGGGTTCTATGTTTTCTTTTCTGTGTGTTTGGCCGGGTGTGGTTCTCAATCAGGGGCAGCTGTCTATCATTGTCTCTGATTGAGAACCATGCTTAGGTAGCCTTTTTCCACCTGGTTGTTGTGGGTAGTTGTTTTCTGTTTTGTGTCTTCACCAGACAGGACTGTTTCGCTTTCGTTCACTCTCTTTGTTGTTTTTTGGTTGTTTCAGTGTTCAGTTTATTTATTATATTAAAATGAACACTTACCACGCTGCGTTTTGGTCTCCTCCCTTAGACTATCGTTACAGAACTACCCACCACCAAAGGACCAAGCAACGTGGTAGGAAGGAGCAGCAATTGTTGGAGAGTTGGACATGGGAGGAAATCCTGGACGGCAAGGGACCCTGGGCACAGACGGGAGAGTATCGCCGTCCAAAAGAGGAGCTGGAGGCAGCTAAGGCGGAGCGGCGACACTACGAGGAGTTGGCTCGAGGAGAAGTGCACGAGAGGCAACCCCAGATTTTTTTTGGGGGGGGGGGAGACACACAGGGAGATTGGCGGAGTCAGGTCATAGACCTGAGCCAACTCCTCGTGTTTGCCGTGGGGACCGAGCAGTGCGCACTCATTGCCCGGTGCGCTACATCGCAGCTCCTCTCATCGGCCGGGCTAGAGTGGGCATCCAGCCAGGAAGGATTGTGCCAGCCCTGTTCTCCAGATCTCCAGTACGTCTCTACAGCCCGGCTCTGTGTCTCCAGTGATGATCCATGGCACGAAGCCATCACTGCAGGCTCCGGGCCATGAACATCACACAAGGGTTAATACAGTTCCCAAATCGATTCCCATATTGATCCCTCTCCTTCTGCATTAGTGTATGGTGGAATAACACAGGTGTGTGTGTGTGTGTGTGTGTGTGTGTGTGTGTGTTTGGGATGCACATGAAAGAGAACATAGCTAGTTAAGATAAAACTAGTTAAGATAAAACTAGCTAAATAGCTAAAACACAGCCGAGGTCTGGGGAATGTACACACACACACACACTTTAAGATGCATTTCATCAACACTCATAAGACTCATTTTCACACAACACTCTATAACATATGCAAGCATACATACACAAAACAGACACATTAAATCTGCCGTGTCAGCCCAGGGACATGTTATGTATTTTTGGAGAACTCAGTGACGTCTCTCTAGACATGAACAGAATCCCATCAATCTTATTTTTTCTATTTCTTTTCCTCATGTTTATTGCAGAATGTGTTTTTGTGTGAGCAAGAGAGAGACACACACAGCCAAATACATTCCGAGGCCTGGAATAGTAATTCATTCCCTCCACTCATCAATAAGAAAAAAAAAAAACTCTCTCTCTCTCTCTCTCTCTCTTCCCCCCCCCCACCGGGCTCTAACTAATTTAGTTTTCTGTTTGATTGTTTCCTGTCTCCGTCTCTACCTACAGGATTTATCCAAAATGAAAGGCTTCCCTGTGCTGTCTACTAACTCTACAACCCACTAAGGTTTAGGAGGCTATTTTCAGAGATGTTCAATCGGGTTCAAATCCGGGCTCTGGCAGGGCCACTCAAGGGCATTCAGAGTCTTCGCCCCAGTCTGAGGTCCTGAGCGCTTTGGAGCAGGTTTTCATCAAGGATCTCTGTTTACCTTTCTATCGATCCTAACCATCCTGACTAGTCTCCCAGTCCCTCCCACTGAAAAAACATCCCCACAGCATGATGCTGCTACCACCATGCTTCACCGTAGGGATGGTGCTAGGTTTCCTCCAGGTGTGATGCTTGGCATTCAGGCCAAAGAGTTCAATCTTGGTTTCATCAGACCAGAGAATCTTGTTTCTCATGATCTGAAAGTCCTTTACGTGCCTTTTGGCAAACTCAAAGCAGGTTGTCATGTGAATTTTACTGAGGAGTGGCTTCCGCCTGGCCACTCTAACATAAAGGCGTGATTGGTTGAGTGCTGCAGAGATTTTTGTCCATCTGGAAGGTTCTCCCATCTCCAGAGGACCTCCGGAGCTCTGTTAGAGTGACCATCGGTTTCTTGGACACCTTCCTGACCAAGGCCCTTCTCCCCCGATTGCTCAGTTTGGCCAGGGGGCCAGCTCTAGGAAGTGTCTTGGTGGATCCAAACTTCTTCCATTTAATAATGATGGAGGCCACTGTGTTCCTGGGGACCTTTAATGCTGCAGAAATGTTTGGGTACCCTTCCCCAGATCTGTGCCTCGACACAATCCTGTCTTAGAGCTCTATGGACAATTCCTTCGAGACGATGTCTTGTTTTTTGCTCTGACATGCACTGTCAACTGTGGGACCTTATATAGACAGTTGTGTGTCTTTCCAAATCATGTCCAATCAATTGAATTTACCATAGATGGACTCCAATCAAGTTGTAGAAACATCTCAAGCATGATCAATGGATACAGGATGCACATGACTACAATTTCGAGTCTAAGAGTCTCATTGCAAAAGGTCTGAATACTTATGTAAATATATATACACTGCTCAAAAAAATAAAGGGAACACCTAAACAACACAATGTAACTCCAAGTCAATCACACTTCTGTGAAATCAAACTGTCCACTTAGGAAGCAACACTGATTGACAATACATTTCACATGCTGTTGTGCAGCATTCATGCTGATTGACAATAAATTTCACATGCTGTTGTTCGCCATTAGGTACCGAGATGAGATCCTCAGACCCCTTGTGAGACCATATGCTGGTGCGGTTGGCCCATGGGTTCCTCCTAATGCAAGACAATGCTAGACCTCATGTGGCTGGAGCGTGTCAGCAGTTCTTGCAAGAGGAAGGCATTGATGCTACGGACTGGCCCGCACATTCCCCAGACCTGAATCCAATTGAGCACATCTGGGACATCATGTCTCGCTCCATCCACCAACACCACGTTGCACCACAGACTGTCCAGGAGTTGGCGGATTTTTTAGTCCAGGTCTGGGAGGAGATCCCTCAGGAGACCATCCGCCACCTCATCAGGAGCATGCCCAGGCGTTGTAGGGAGGTCATACAGGCACGTGGAGGCCACACACACTACTGAGCCTCATTTTGACTTGTTTTAAAGACATTACATCAAAGTTGGATCAGCCTGTAGTGTGGTTTTCCACTTTAATTTTGAGTGTGACTCCAAATCCAGACCTCCATGGGTTGATAAATTTGATTTCCATTGATAATTTTTGTGTGATTTTGTTGTCAGCACATTCAACTATGTAAAGAAAAAAGTATTTAATAAGAATATTTCATTCATTCAGATCTAGGATGTGTTATTTTAGCGTTCCCTTTATTTATTTGAGCAGTGTATGTCTAAAAACCTGTTTTCACTTTGTCATCATTGTGTATTGTGTGTAGATTTATGAGGAAAATATAATGATTTAAACTCTTAATGAGGTTTTTCACATAACGTTACATACAGTACCCAAATCTAACTGCCTGTAACTCAGGCCCTAAAGCAAGGATATGCATATTCTTGGTACCATTTGAAAGGAAACACGTTGAAGTGTGTGGAAATGTGAAAGGAATGTAGGAGAATATAACACATTAGATCTGGTAAAAGATAATACAAAGAAAAAGCCAACTGCTTTTTGGTATTTTCTTTGTACCATCATCTTTGAAATGCAAGAGAAAGGCCATCATGTATTATTCAAGCCCAGTTGCAATTTAGATTTTGACCACCAGATGGCAGCAGTGAATATGCAAAGTTTTACACTGATCCAATGAACCATTGCATTTCTCTTCAAAGTGTTGTATCAATACTGCCCAAATGTGCTTAATTTGATTATTAATAACTCTTCATGTTCAAAACTGTGCACTCTCCTCAAACAATAGCATGGTATTATTTTACTGTAATTGCTACTGTAAATTGGACAGTGCAGTTAGATTAACAACAGGGCAGCAGGTAGCCTTGTGGTTAGAGTGTTGGACTAGTAACCGGAAGGTTGCAAGATCGAATCCCCGAGCTGACAAGGTAAAAATCTGTCGTTCTGCTCCTGAACAAGGCAGTTAACCCACTGTTCCTAGGCCATCACTGACTTGCCTAGTTAAATAAAGGTAAAAAAATATATATAAAAATAACAAGAATTTAAGCTTTCTGCCAATATCAAATATGTCTATGTCCTGGGAAATCTTCTTGATCCTCACAACCTCATGCTATTTGCATTAGCCTACGTTAGCTCAACCATCCCGCAAGGGGAAAAGTCAAGGGGTCTGAATACTGTCCAAATGCAAAGTATGTTGTTGTGTTTTGTATCGATGTGGAAAGACTGCTGTGTAACTTGACTTGGGATGGATCCTTACTAGTCTATAGGATACTCGGGGTGGATCATTTTTAGTCTATATCAAAACCAGAACTAGATTTAAAATCCGAGGGGGTTTGGAGACATTGCATATCAGGGCCAGGGTTAGGTTGCACGTAACCTGATACCAACAACAGAAGAATAACTAGGCACCTCTGTTTAATAACCTTGCACGGCTTCTCTTTCTTAAGAGACCTACTGCAAGCGAATTCTACAAGTGAGTTTCCAGACAATACAAAACAGTCATTTAAAACAATTAGACTTTGGAAGTGACACAAATTCCTACTGTGCACATCATGCCACAAATGCATCGGCACTTGGACGAGTGGACCGAATGAAAAAGAGCGAGTTCCTGCAGACAAAATGCCTCATGGACGGGAGAGCACATTGTCAGATGTACTCACCCAGCGACAATGTTTGTTTTCTCCAGAGTTCAGTAAAGTCAATGCACAAAACAATACCACAAAAATTGTCATTTTCTCTGAGAAATGTAAGAAATAGAGGCCAAGGAAGGTAAGGGGAAAGAGGGACAGCGTGTATGTATGAGTCTGTATGTGAGTGTTTGTGCGTGTGAGTAGATTGGGTGTTGAGGTCGATTGAGAGAACGGGTTGGAGATTGTTGAGCTGCCACTGACAGCCAAGCGAAGAGCACAAAGGAGCAGCTTGGACAAGACGCTCTGCGGACGAAGGAGGAACTCAGGCCAGCCAGAGAGGAACTCAGGCCAGCCAGAGATAGGGTTACTTTGGTAAACTTCAAGTATTGAAGTGGCGAGTTGAGGGAGACCCGTGATCTTTACACCAGCAAAAATAAAATAGTTTGCACTGCACAACAAGAAAGTTACTCAACCATAAATAAATAGGTTATTAGGCGGTTTAAATGTACTAGTCACAGACAAACGACTTGACATGCTGCCATCTTGGAATATATACAATGGGTTTTTTAGTCCAGCACTAGACTTACTAGTCTATAGGACACTTGGGATGGATCATTATAAATCAGGACTGATGTCTTTGAGTTATGTGCATGAAACTCGCTCAATGTACCAGTGACTTGCTCAATGTACCAGTGACTCGCTCAATGTACCAGTGACTCGCTCAATGTACCAGTGACTCGCTCAATGTACCAGTGACTCGCTCAATGTACCAGTGACTCGCTCAATGTACCAGTGACTCGCTCAATACCGAAGTGGTCAGACGACGTGGATGCTTCTCTACAGGATTGTTTTATGATTGTTTTGCTAGCACAGACTGGAATATATTCCGGGATTCATCCAAGGGCATTGAGGAGTATACTATCTCAGTCATAGGCTTCATCAATAAGTGCATCGACGACGTCGTCCCCACAGTGACCGTACGTACATATCCCAACCAGAAGCCAAGGATTACAGGCAACTTTCAAGGAACGGGACACTAATCTGGACGCTTATAAGAAATCCCGCTATGCCCTAAAACGAACCATCAAACAAGCAAAACGTCAATACAGGATTAAGATTGAATCCTACTACACCGGATCTGACACTCGTCGGATGTGGCAACGCTTGAAAACTATTACGGACTACAAAGGGAAACCCAGACGCGAGCTGCCCAGTGAAGCGAGCCTACAAAGTAAGATAAATGCCTTTTAAGCTTGATTCGAGGCAAGCAACACTGAAGCATAAACGAGAGCACCAGCTGTTCTGGACAAGTGTGTGATAATGCTCTAGTTAGCCAATGTGAGAAAGACCTATAAACAGGTCAACATTCACAAAGCCGAGAGGCAAGACGGATTACCAGGACGTGAACTTAAACCATGCGCAGACCAACCAGCATTTTCAACCTTTCCCTGACCGAATCTGTAATATCTACATGTTTCAAGTAGACCTGTGCTCAAGGAAGCGAAGTTAACCTGCCTTAATGATTACCGCCCCGTAGCACTCACATCGGTAGCCATGAAGTGCTTTGAAAGGCTGGTCGTGGCTCACATCTATATCATCCCCCTGGATACCCTAGACCCACTAGAGACCTGGAAGTGTGGTGCCAGGACAAAAACCTCTCCCTGAATGTGAGCAAGACAAAGGAGATGATTGTGGACTACAGGGAAAGGTGGGCCGAACAGACATCTGTTAACATCGATGGGGCTATAGCTGAGCGAGTCGAGAGTTTCAAGTTCATTGGTGTCCATACCACCAAAAAACGACCATGGTTCAAACACACCAAGACAGTCGTGAAGAGGGCACGACAAAACCTTTTCCCCCTCAGGAGACTGAAAAGATTTGGCATGAGTCCCCAGATGTTCAAAAGGTTCTACAGCTGCAACATGAGAACATCCTGACTGGCTGCATCACCGCCTGGTATGGTAACTGCTCGGCATCCGACCGCAAGGCGCTACAGAGGGTAGTGCGTACGGCCCAGTACATCACTGCGGCCAAGCTTCCTGCCATCCAAGACCTATATACCAGGCGGTGTCAGAGGAAAGCCTAAAGATTTGTCAGAGACTCCAGTCACCCAAGTCATAGAATATTTTCTCTTTTACCGCACGGCAAGCGGTACCGGAGCGCCAAGTCTGGGACCAAAAGGCTCCTTAACAAGTCCAATACAGCAAATGAAAGGTACACATCTTGTGAATCCAGCCAACATGTCTGATTTTTTAAATGTTTTACAGCGAAAACAGCACGTATATTTATGTTAGCTCACCACCAAATACAAAAAGGGACAGACATTTTTCACAGCACAGGTAGCATGCACAAAGCCAACCTAACTAACCAAGAACCAACCAAACTAACCAACAAATAACTTCATCAGATGACAGTCTTATAACATGTTATTCAATAAATCTATGTTTTGTTCGAAAAATGTGCATATTTCAGGTATAAATCATAGTTTACATTGCAGCTACAATCAGAAATTGCACTGAAAGCAGCCAGAATAATTACAGACACCAACGCCAAATACCTAATTACTCATCATAAAACATTTCTGAAATATCCTATACATCTCACTTTCATGAGTCTAGGATTAAACCTACGTCTCACATCCCTTTGTCTCCTGTGACCCTGAGCCTGCCTGCCGCACTGTACCTTGCGGACTCTGCCCTGGACTACCGACCTCTGCTTGCCCTTGACCTGTCGTTTGACTTCCCCCTGTTTTATACTAAATGTCTGTATCTGGGTCTTATCCTGAGCCGTGAATCTGTTCACTTCAGTTTGATCAGTGAAAAAAAGGAATGGCATCGTAATAAAATGCACGCCAAACAGGTTAAGTGTTTTACAGCGAAAACACAGTATAGCGTTATATTAGCTTACCACAATAGCCAGAAACACATGCCATTCCCCAGTAGCAAAAGGTTAGCGATCGTAACAAACCAGTAAAAGATATATAATTTTTGACTAACCTTGATATTCTTCATCAGATGACAGTCCTATAACATCAGGTTATACATACACTTATGTTTTGTTCGAAAATGTGCATATTTAGAGCTGAAATCAGTGGTTATACATTCTGCTAACGTAGCTACTATTTCCCACAACGTTCAGATATTTTTCTGACACTTTTTATGACACACATATTCTGACCAAATAGCTATTCATAAACATAACAAAAAAATACATGTTGTATAGGAAATGATAGATCCATTAGTTCTTAATGAAATCGCAGTGTTAGAATTCTAAAAAATAACTTCATTACGACATCCAGCTTCGGTATAGCTGAGTACCCAAACGTTGGGCGCCGACGACTAGTTCACATGCACGACAGATATATGAAATAGCATCATAAAATGTTTCTTACTTTTGCTGATCTTTCATCAGAATGTTGGACAAGGGGTCCTTTGTCCAGAACAGTCGTTGTTTGGATTTAGAACGGCCACTTTCCCTCTCGATTTAGGAAGCGCACTAGCCAAGTGGCACGAATCGCTCCAGCGTCAAGAAAGTCAGAGAACGGAACACGGCAAAACTCCCGGAAAATGTTCAATAATCTGATTAAACTATATTGAAAAAACATACTTTACGATGACATGGTCACACGTATCAAATAAAATCAAAGCCGGAGATAGTAGACGCCTATATCGGCAGCTAAACAGAAGGCGTATCCAGGTACCGCCTCGCGCTCTCCAGAAAACAGGAAATGGGGGACACGTCATACAAAGAGCTTGTATTCCACTTCAGACCAAGATAAACACGAAATTTCTTCTCTCACCGCCTCTTGACATCCAGGGGAAGGTGTATGACGTGCATGTATACTCATACTTATCATGCCCATTTATAGGCAGGAAGTAGAACAGAGCATCGATTTCAGACTTTCCACTTCCTGGTCAGGAAGTTTGTGCCAAATGAGTTCTGTTTGACTCACAGATATAATTCAAACGGTTTTAGAAACTAGAGAGTGTTTTCTATCCTAAGGTAATAATAATATACATATTGTACGAGCAAGAATTGAGTACGAGGCCGTTTGAAATGGGCACCTTTTATCTGGCTACTCATTACTGCCCCTGCAGCCCAAACAGGTTAACAGCTTCTACCCCCAAGCCATAAGACTGCTGAAGAATTAATAAAATAGCCACCGGACTATTTACATCCACCTCCCCACACACACACATTTGTTTTGTACACTGATGCTACTCGCTGTTTACTATCTATGCATAGTCACTTCACCTCTAACTACATGTAGAAATTACCTTGACTAACCTGGACCCCCGCACACTGACTCTGTACCGGTACTTACTTTAGTTTATTTGGTAAATATTTTATTAACTCTTTCTTGAACTGCACTGTTGTCACGATCGTGTTGACATGAACGAGAGGACCAAGGCGCAACATGATTGGAATACATCTTCTTTTAATAACAACGACGAAGATGAACACGACACACTATTACAACACTAACGAAAACAACAAACGATCGTGAAAACTTCAAACGTAAGTGCACACACAAACTACTTACGTCGAACTATACATATACACAAACAATGACCCACAAACAGCTAAAGCCTATGGCAGCCTTAAATATGGCTCCCAATTAGAGACAACCGAAATCAGCTGTCTCTAATTGAGAACCCATTCCGGCCACCATAGACTTTCCTAGAAAACTACACACCCATAGATACAGCTAGATACATACACTCAACACAAACCCATACACTACCACCAACACCACCTCTACCATATAAATACCCCCAAACACACACATAACCCATGTCACACCCTGACCTAACTAAAATAATAAAGAAAACAAATAATACTCAGGCCAGGGCGTGACAACTGTTGGTTAAGGGCTTGTAAATCAGCATTTCACGGTAAAGTCTACACTTGTTGTATTCGGTGCATATGACAAATACAGTTTGATTTTGATTTGATGTAAACCTTTTCAAAGGCAATTATAATCTCAGCATGGAGGTACTGCTGTGTTTCTTTTCTACCTGGTAATTAACGGCACCCACCCAGGGTTCTCAGGTCTAAATCAGTCCCGGATTAAAGGGAAAGAATGAAACTCAGGAGTGGAACTGTTTTCCAGGTTCAGATTGGAATTTGACATGATACAACTCTGAACCGATGCAGATGGTTTGGATAATCAGTTTCACTAACAGCTGAACAGGCCACACCCCTCCAACGGCTTTCTAGATTATTATTGGTCTTTTCTGGTATCAAGAGGCAACTATTGGATATCGATCCAGCTGTACGTGTCCTTGGAGCGATGAGGTCAAAATCCAATCGCAATGTGTTTTTTTTGCCAAGCTTGTCAGAATTAACACAATACCCAAATGGATTCATATATTGATCCAAAAAGGGAGGAATATTGATCCCTCTCCTTTTAAGTAAAGTACAGGCTTCTGCATTAGTGTCAGGTGGAGTTAATAGATTATCTCATTATATCGGATCGACATCGAACGATCACTTTTTCCTCCCACAGTGACTTTGTCTGCATGTACAGCTTTAGAGGGCTCTAGTATAAGACACAAAGTGTGTGTGTGTGTGTGTGTGTGTGTGTGTGTGTGTGTGTGTGTGTGTGTGTGTGTGTGTGTGTGTGTGTGTGTGTG